>NC_091196.1:8342498-8347384 GCF_040958095.1 Procambarus clarkii
AAGAGAGAGTGAGCAAAGAGAGAGAGAGTGAGCAAAAAGAGAGATAGAGTGAGCAAAAAGAGAGATAGAGTGAGAGACGACACAGAGAGTGAGCGAGGAGAGAGAGTGAGCGAAGTGAGAGAAAGAGTGAGCGAAGAGGGAGAGAGAGAGTTACCAACGAGAGAGAGAGAGAGAGAGAGAGAGTGACCGAAGAGAGAGAGAGAGAGTGAAGAGATAGAGAATGAGCGAAGAGAGAGAGAGTGAGCGAAGAGAGAGAGTGAGCGAAGAGAGAGAGAGAGTGAGCGAAGTGAGAGAAAGAGTGAGCGAAGAGGGAGAGAGAGAGTGACCGAAGAGAGAGAGAGAGAGAGAGAGAGAGAGAGAGAGAGAGAGAGAGAAAGAGAGAGAGAGAATGAGAGAGAGAGAAGAGAGAGAGAGTGAGCGACGAAAGAGAGAGAGAGAGAGAGAGAATGAGAGAGAGAGAAGAGAGAGAGAGTGAGCGACGAAAGAGAGAGAGACAGAGAGAGAGAAGAGAGAGAGTGAGTGAAGAAAGAGGGAGCGAGCGAAGAGAGAGAGAGTGAGAGTGAGCGAAGAGAGAGAGAGAGAGAGATTGAGCGTAGAGAGAGTGACCGAAGAGAGAGAGAGATTGAGCGAAGAGATAGAGAGAGAGAGTGAGCGAAGAGACAGAGAGAGAGAGTGAGTGAAGAAAGAGGGAGCGAGCGAAGAGAGAGAGAGTGAGAGTGAGCGAAGAGAGAGAGAGAGAGATTGAGCGTAGAGAGAGTGACCGAAGAGAGAGAGAGATTGAGCGAAGAGATAGAGAGAGAGAGTGAGCGAAGAGACAGAGAGAGAGAGTGAGCGAAGAGAGAGAGAGAGAGAGTGAGCGTAGAGAGATTGAGCGAAGAGAGAGAGAGAGAGAGAGAGAGAGAGAGAGAGAGAGAGAGAGAAAGAGAGCGAAGAGAGAGAGAGAGAGAGAGAGAGAGAGAGAGAGAGAGAGAGAGAGAGAGAGAGAGAGGAGAACGAGAGTGAGCGAAGAGTGAGAGAGTGAGCGAAGAGAGAGAGTGAGTGAGCGAAGAGAGAAAGAGAGTGATCGAAAAGAGAAAGAGTGAGCGAAGAGGGAGAGAGAGAGTGAGTGAAGAGAGAGGGAGCGAGCGAAGAGAGAGAGAGTGAGAGTGAGGGAAGAGAGAGAGAGAGATTGAGCATAGAGAGAGTGACCGAAGAGAGAGAGAGATTGAGCGAAGAGAGAGAGAGAGTGAGCGAAGAGACAGAGAGAGAGAGTGACCGAAGAGAGAGAGAGATTGAGCGAAGAAAGAGAGAGAGAGAGAGAGAGAGAGAGAGAGAGAGAGAGAGAGAGAGAGTGAGCGAAGAGAGAGAGAGCGAAGAGAGAGTGAGTGAAGAGAGAGAGTGAGCGAAGACTAAGAGAGTGAGCGAGAAGGGAGAGATAGTGAGTGAAGAGAGAGAGAGTGAGCAAAGAGAGAGCGAGAGTAACGAAGAGAGAGAGAGAGAGAGGGAAGAAAGCGAGAGTGAGCGAAGAGAGAGAGAGTGAGCGATGAGAGAGGGAGAGAGTGAGCGAAGAGAGAGAGTGAGCAAAGAGAGAGAGAGTGAGAGTGAGCGAAGAGATAGAGAGAGAAAGTGAGCGATGATAGAGAGAGAGTGAGCGAAGAGAGAGTGAGCAAAGAGAGAGAAAGAGTGAGCAAAAAGAGAGATAGAGTGAGCGAAGGTAGAGTGAGAGTGAGCGAAGGGAGACGAGAGTGAGCAAAGAGAGTGAGAGTAAGCAAAGAGAGAGCGAGCGATAAGAGAGGGAGAGAGTGAGCGAAGAGAGAGAGAGTGAGCGCAGGGAGAGAGAGAAAGTGAGCGAAGAGAGAGAGAGAGTGAGCGAAGAGAGAGAGAGTTAGCGATCAAAGAGAGAGAGAGTGAACGATAATAGATAGAGAGAGAGTGAGGGAAGAGAGAGAGCGAGCAAGGAGAGAGACAGAGAGTGATTGAAGTGAGAGAGAGAGAGAGAGAGTGAGCGAAGAGAGAGAGAGATTGATCGAAGAGAGAGAGAGAGAGCAAAGAAAGAGAGAGTGAGCGAAGAGAGAGAGTGAGCGAAGAGAGACAGAGAGTGAGCGAAGACAGAGAGAGTGAGTTAGGAGAGAGAGATAGTGAACGAAGAGAGAGAGAGTGAGCAAAGAGAGAGCAAGAGTGAACGAAGAGAGAGTGAGCGAAGAGAAAGTGAGCGCAGAGAGAGCTAGAGTGAGCGAAGAGAGAGAGAGTGAGCGAAGACAGATAGAGAGAGTGGGAGAAGAAAGAGAGAGAGTGAGCTAAGAGAGAGAGAGAGCGAAGAGAGAGAGAGCGAAAAGAGAGTGAGTGAAGAGAGAGAGAGAATGAGCGAAGAAAGAAAGAGTGAGCGAAGAGAGATAGAGAATGAGCGATGAAAGAAAGAGTGAGCGAAGAGAGAGAGAGAGTGAACGAAGAGAAAGAGAATGAGCGAAGAGAGAAAGAGAGTGAGCGAAGAGAAAGAGAGCGAGTGAAGAAAGAGAGATTGGGCGATGAGAGAGAGAGAGTGAGCGAAGAGAGAAAGAGATAAAGAGAGAGTGAGTGAAGAAAGAGAGAGTTAACAAGGAGAGAGAAAGTAAGCAAACAGAGAGATAGTGAGCAAAGAGAGAGTGAGCAAAGAGAGAAAGTGAGTGAAGAGAGAGAGTGAGTGAAGAAAGAGTATGAATGAGCAAAGAGAGAGAGAGAATGAGCGAAGAAAGAAAGAGTGAGCGAAGAGAGAGAGATTAGGCGATGAGAGAGAGAGAGAGTGAGCGAAGAGAGAGCGAGAGAGAGTGAGCAAAGAGAGAAAGAGAGAAAGAGAGAGTGAGTGAAGAAAGAGAGAGTTAACAAGGAGAGAGAAAGTTAGCAAAGAGAGAGAGAGAGAGCAAAGAGAGAGTGAGCAAAGAGAGAGTGAGCAAAGAGAGAGTGAGCAAAGAGAGAGAGAGTGAGCAAAAAGAGGGATAGAGTGAGCAAAGGAAGAGAGAGAGTGAGCAAAGAGAGAGAGAGTGAGCAAAGGAAAAGTTAGCGAAGAGAGAGAGAGAGAGAGAGAGAGAGAGAGAGAGAGAGAGTGACCGAAGAGAGAGAAAGAGAGAGTGAAGAGATAGAGAGTGAGCGAAGAGAGAGAGTGAGCGAAGAGAGAGAGAGAGTGAGCGAAGTGAGAGAAAGAGTGAGCGAAGAGAGAGAGAGAGAGAGAGAGAGAGAGAGTGAGTCAAGAAAGAGAGAGAGAGAGAGAGTGAGCCAAGAGAGAGAGAGAGAGGGTGAGCAAAGAGAGAGAGAGTGAGCCAAGAGAGAGAGGGTGAGCAAAGAGAGAGAGAGTGAGCCAAGAGAGAGAGAGAGAGAGGGTGAGCAAAGAGAGAGAGAGTGAGCCAAGAGAGAGAGAGAGAGGGTGAGCAAAGAGAGAGAGAGTGAGCGAAGAGAGAGAGAATGAAGAGAGAAAGCGTGAGCGAATAGAGAGAGAGAGAGAGAGAGAGAGAGAGAGAGAGAGAGAGAGAGAGAGAGAGTGAGCGTAGAGAGAGAGAGAGAGTGAGAGAAGAGAGAGTGAGTGAAGAGAGAGAGAGAGAATGAGCGAAGAGAGAGAGGAGAATGAGCGAATAGAGAGTGACCTATAGAGAGAGAGAGATTGAGCAGAGAGAGAGAGAGAGAGAGATTGAGCAGAGAGAGAGAGAGAGAGAGAGAGAGAGAGAGAGAGAGAGAGAGAGAGAGAGAGAGAGAGAGAGAGAGAGAGAGAGAGAGAGAGAGAGAGAGAGAGAAGAGAGAGAGAGAAGAGAGAGAGAGAGAGAGAGAGAGAGAGAGAGAGAGAGAGAGAGAGAGAGAGAGAGAGAGAGAGAGAGAGAGAGAGAGAGAGAGGAGAGCGAGAGTGAGCGAAGAGTGAGAGAGTGAGCGAAGAGAGAGGGTGAGTGAGCGAAGAGAGAGAGAGAGAGTGAGCGAAGAGAGAGAGAGTGAGCGAAGAGAGAGAGAGAGTGAGCAAAGAGAGAGCGAGAGTGAACGAGAGAGAGAGAGAGAGAGGGAAGAGAGCGAGAGTGAGCGAAGAGAGAGAGAGTGAGCGATGAGAGAGGGAGAGAGTGAGCGAAGAGAGAGAGTGAGCAAAGAGAGAGAGAGTGAGAGCGAGCGAAGAGAGAGAGTGAGCGATGATAGAGATAGAGTGAGCGAAGAGAGAGTGAGCAAAGAGAGAGAGAGTGAGCAAAAAGAGAGATAAAGTGAGCGACAACACAGAGAGTGAGCGAGGAGAGAGATAGTGAGTGAAGAGAGAGAGAGAGTGAGCGAAGAGAGAGTGAGAGTGAGCGAAGGGAGACGAGAGTGAGCGAAGAGAGTGAGAGTGAGCAAAGAGAGAGCAAGCGATAAAAGAGGGAGAGAGTGAGCGAAGAAAGAGAGTGAGCGAAGAGAGAGAGAGAGTGAGCGAAGAGAGAGAGAGTTAGCGATCGAAGAGAGAGAGAGTGGACGATAATAAATAGAGAGAGAGTGAGGGAAGAGAGAGAGCGAGCAAGGAGAGAGACAGAGAGTGATTGAAGTGAGAGAGAGAGAGAGAGAGAGAGAGAGAGTGAGCGAAGAGAGAGAGAGTGAGCGAAGAGAGAGAGAATTAGCGATCGAAGAGAAAGAGAGTGGACGATAATAAATAGAGAGAGAGTGAGGGAAGAGAGAGAGCGAGCAAGGAGAGAGACAGAGAGTGATTGAAGTGAGAGAGAGAGTGAGCGAAGAGAGAGAGAGAGATTGATCGAAGAGAGAGAGAGAGAGCAAAGAAAGAGAGAGTGAGCGAAGAAAGAGAGTCAGCGAAGAGAGTGAGAGTGAGCGAAGAGAAAGAGAGTGAGCGAAGAGAGAAAGAGAGTGAGCAAAGAGAAAGAGAGTGAGCGAAGAGAGAGAGATTGGGCGATGAGAGAGAGAGAGTGAGCGAAGAGAGA
>NC_091196.1:8347884-8542884 GCF_040958095.1 Procambarus clarkii
TATAGTATTCAGTAATTTAGAGAAAATTAGCCTTTATTCATTTTTATTAAAATTGTATTGTATAATAGTACTGGATACAATATCAAGAGTATTCTAATTATTGAGTTTAAGTCACCATCAGTGACGTCACGAATCAGATCTAACTTTTAAAGCGGAGTGACCGGCGGTCATAGGTCAGCAGGGTTGACATGTCTAATATTTCTCAAAGTTTTAATAACCATTTTTGTGATCGGGAACAGCTTTGCCGTTAGATGTTTGTGTAATCTAATTAAAGTAAAATAATTCAACCAGTCTGGATCAATTCAGTATAAACAGAGGATAATTGTTATAACTTAACCTTGCTAAAGTAACTGGGTAAGCGATGCGGAACAATACAATACTCTGTCTGGGGTAGTCCAGACAAGGAAAAGATCAGTGTGGTCACGGAAGCAGCTGGGATAAGAGGTCAACATCTTACCTCTCCCCAACAAGACCAGCACAACACCCAGAGCTGGTCGCCCAAGGTATAGTTGCTATTGTAAATTATAGGGATAGTCTTCTCATTTGCCATTCAGGTCAAGTAGGGAGTGTTAAAGTGATAGGGAGTGAACATATTTAGATTTTGTTTTAGTTTTCTTTTAATAAATTAAATTTGTTATTAATTTGCATTTTATTGTTTCCATATGTACTATGTCTATACTTGACTCAGGTAGCAACTTTTACCGTGCTCTGGGGTTCCACCTCCACCAAACCCAGAGTATATCTATGCTTCCGCTGTGTTGTGTCTGTCTGTTCCCAGGTCTGATTGGTACACCGACCCAGTTGTTCCAGCCACACGTGAACCCTTGTCTGTAAAGACCGAGGGAGGAGGCACGTTACACAAAGCCCTCCCCCCACCAGACCCAGTAACCCATACATCAGTTACTTTGGGGATGAGTGACTATCCAAGAGTCACCCGGCCGACGCCTCACGTCACTAACGAGGTTGTCAGGGCCAGCGAGCTGTCCACATTATAGCAGTCACCGGAGGTGCCATACAACGCCGGGGTAGCTGTCTCGAGATCACCACTACCCACCTGCTGCGTCATCAAGACTGCAGCCATTCCAGCAGTGTTGGAGGAGAGGTCAAGAAATGGAAAGCACGTAGCAGTACTCAAGAATTTCGCCGGAAGATTAATGATTACGCCATCTGAAGTAACAAGAAAGCAGAAGTAAGGCGGTCACAGGTGGAAGGCACGGTTTCCCTACAGAGTACCGGGACTCGCCAATAGAAGGTCGCAAAATTGTCTCCTTTGGCCCTAAAGTCGGCGGTACGAGGGTAGCACAGTTGGTGTTTACGGCCTAGTAACCTGGTGACATTAAGAAACGCCTGAGATGACGTGAGCAATGATGGAAGACGAGATTCACCTGTTCTGCAAACAAGCAACCCGCCTCTACGACCTTCTAACATCACTCCTGCTAAGAGACACCGTGGTACATCCAGTTCTGCTCTGCTGTGGTCATCTGCGACGCAAGGTTAACATCAAGACTGCCGTGTGAACTGTGATTGATATGAAGGCGTGTGGACTGTCGAGAGCAAGATTAATGGCCGAAGTACAGTATTCTACAGCTGTCACTTGGCACTCCGCTCTACTACACTCTGTCGTCATTCAAGAGTACCGGATGGGAGTACAAGAGGACCAGGTATTGATGTCTACACATGAGAAGAAGCAAGATCGACACCGTCATCGTCAGCGACTACATTCAGCATCCAGCAGCATCGATTTTTTTTTCGATTACTCAATAGTGAACAATTGATACAAAACAACAAAGTTGGCTCTGAACATCTGTGTAAAGAACATCTGGACACTTTTGTTTAAATGTTGAAAAACAGATTTAGAATCAATACTTTATAAATGTTGAAAACAGCTTTAAATAATAATTCTGGTATAATATATGAATTTTACTCTATGAATTGGTCAGTAATCAAAATCGAAGCCCCTGTGTAATTGTCTCAGCCCAGAACAAACGGTTTATGGAAAATTATGTTGTGCTATTTTTTCAGAATGTTTGAACACAGGAGAGGCGGACCAATATAAACATTGACACTTCTAGTGAGTGAGAACACTTGGCTGTACAGTCAGCCGAAACCTGTGATATAGTATAGGAATTTTTTATTTTATTTTTAGATACATGTAATAAACGTTAGGTGTGTTCCTTAACATGTCAAGGTTGACATTGATGGGGAGTGGTTAGTACACGGATGTGAACTTGATAGTTCCGTAGTACGCTCCCGGATGACTGAAAGTTCAGTCTGACGATATAACTTTAATGTTATGTTTGAGCACGGTGTGGCCGGCTCTAGAGGACACATGGACTTGGCTAGTGAAGAGCCAAGAGAGTTTAATAGCTAGTTTTTGATGGTTAGAGTAGGGACATGTTATTTAGCTATGTCAGTAAGGATAGGATGTATGTTTCCTGATATTGGAGGATTGCTGTCAGTGACAGCTGAGAAAAATTTGAATATGTTTATTATGTTGGACTATTATTTGTCAAATTTTATTAGTTAGGTTAGCTTTTGTTTGTGGCATGAGTTGAATTGTGGGTTTGGATACTAAACCTCGTGAATTTTAACAAATTAACAAGGTTTACTAAGTGCTTGTGCGGGGGGGTTGTAACAAACTAGGCTGTTGTAAGAATTATCCAGAGTGGTTTATCGACAAAAGAGAATGGGAAGCTGAGCCGCATGGTGACCTGACCCCCAGGGGAATTCGCGGTGGAAATAACCGACGCTTTGTTCATATCTGCGTATAATGAATCATCCTATAGTATTCAGTAATTTAGAGAAAATTAGCCTTTATTCATTTTTATTAAAATTGTATTGTATAATAGTACTGGATACAATATCAAGAGTATTCTAATTATTGAGTTTAAGTCACCATCAGTGACGTCACGAATCAGATCTAACTTTTAAAGCGGAGTGACCGGCTGTCATAGGTCAGCAGGGTTGACATGTCTAATATTTCTCAAAGTTTTAATAACCATTTTTGTGATCGGGAACAGCTTTGCCGTTAGATGTTTGTGTAATCTAATTAAAGTAAAATAATTCAACCAGTCTGGATCAATTCAGTATAAACAGAGGATAATTGTTATAACTTAACCTTGCTAAAGTAACTGGGTAAGCGATGCGGAACAATACAATACTCTGTCTGGGGTAGTCCAGACCAAGGAAAAGATCAGTGTGGTCACGGAAGCAGCTGGGATAAGAGGTCAACATCTTACCTCTCCCCAACAAGACCAGCACATCATTGTAACACGGGTTCGGGTTCCTCTCTCTTACTTCCTTCTTTCTACTCCCTCTACCCGTATTCTTACTTTATTTCTAAACCAAGGGACTCCAAAACTTTTACCAAAGCCAACTCCACGCCACGTGGTCCTAAGACGATTGACCGACTTAGGATTCTACACCCAGTATGACGTGACCTAAGCTCTGAACAAAACCCTAGAGTCACCTCTGCTGCCACCACCAGACCAGTAATACAAGAGCAATGATCGAGGTCTGGATCGATCACGCTAATTAATCAACCTAGGGGCTTGATCCCCACTATAAACGATGACCTTGAGTGTGGAATAAATTACCACGGTAATGATAATTCCGATTCGATGTTAGAATCGGCGCCCAATGCAACTCTGCCTCGTGTGGACCACGTGACCAGGACAAGTATACACATAAAACACATGGAAACAATAAAATGCAAATTAATAACAAATTTAATTTATTAAAAGAAAACTAAAACAAAATCTAAATATGTTCACTCCCTATCACTTTAACACTCCCTACTTGACCTGAATGGCAAATGAGAAGACTATCCCTATAATTTACAATAGCAACTATACCTTGGGCGACCAGCTCTGGGTGTTGTGCTGGTCTTGTTGGGGAGAGGTAAGATGTTGACCTCTTATCCCAGCTGCTTCCGTGACCACACTGATCTTTTCCTTGTCTGGACTACCCCAGACAGAGTATTGTATTGTTCCGCATCGCTTACCCAGTTACTTTAGCAAGGTTAAGTTATAACAATTATCCTCTGTTTATACTGAATTGATCCAGACTGGTTGAATTATTTTACTTTAATTAGATTACACAAACATCTAACGGCAAAGCTGTTCCCGATCACAAAAATGGTTAAACCATTTAACCAGCACATCAGCAGCACCAAAACCACCAGCACCACCAGCACCAAAACCAGCACATCATTGTGGAAGCTTTTAACATACACGGGCTATTTGTGGGAATGTTTAAGGTATATGGGCTGCTTGTGGGAGTGTTTAAGGTACATTGGCTGCTTATGAGAATGTTGGTACACGGGCTGTTTGTGGGTGCGTTCAAGGTACATGGGCTGCTTGTGGAAGTGTTCAAGGAACACAGACAGTTTTTTAGGAATGTTTAAGGTACTCGGTTGTTTGTGGGAATGTTTAAGGAACACGGGATAGCTGTGGGAGTGTTAAAGGTACACGGGCAGCTTGTGGTAATGTTTAAGGTTCACGAGATTGTTGTGGGAGTGTTTTGTGTACACGGGCAGCTTGTGGTAATGTTTAAAGTACACGAGATATTTATGGGAATGTTTAAGAAAACAAAGGCTGTTTGTGTGAGGGGTTTAAGGTACATGACATATTTATGGAAATGTTTAAGGTATACAGGCTGTTTGATGGTGCTTTTAAGGTATACTGGCTGTTTGTGGAAATGTTTAAGGTATATGGGCTGTTTGTTGGTGGTTTTAAGGTATACTGGCTGTTTGTTGGAATGTTTAAGGTGCACAGGCTGTTTGTTGGTATGTTTATGGTACATGGGCTCTTTGTGGTAATGCTTAAGGAACTCAGGCTGTTTGTTGGAGTTTTTAAGGTATAAGGGCTGTTTGTGGGAATGTTTAAGGTGGACAGGTTGTTTGTTGATATGTTTAAGGTACACGGGCTCTTGTGGAAAATGCTTAAGGAACACAGGCTCTTTGTGGAAATGCTTAAGGAACACAGGCTCTTTGTGGAAATGCTTAAGGAACACAGGCTGTTTGTGGGAATTTTTAAGATATGCGGCCTGTTTGAGGAACGTTTATAGTAATCGGGCTGATTGTGGGAATGTTTAAGGTACACAGGCTGTTTGTGCAAATGTTTAAGGTACACAGGCTGTTTGTGGGAATGTTTAAGATAGAAAGGTTGTATGTGGGAGTGTTTAAGGTACACGGGCTGCATGTGGGAATGTTTAGCATACACGGGCTGTTTGAGGGAGTGTTTAAGGTACATTGGCAATTTATGAGAGTGTTTAAGGTACACAGGCTGTTTGTGGGAGTTTTTTTTATGATACACAGGCTGTTTGTGGGAATGGTAAAGTACACTGGCTGTTTGTGGGAATGTGTAAGGTATACAGGCTGTTTGTGGGACAGTTTAAGGTACACGGGCTGTTTGTGGAATGTTTAAGATACACGGGCTATTTATGGGAATGTTTAAAGTTCATTGGTTGTTTGTGGGAATGTTAAGGTTCACGGGGTGTTTGTAGGAATGTGTTAGGTACACAGGTTGTTTGTGGTATTATTTAAGATACACGGGCTGCTTGTGGAAATGTTTAAGGTATACGGGCTGTTTGTGGAAGTTTTTAAGGTACACTGGCTGTTTGTAGGTGTGTTAAGGTACACAGCCTGTTTAAGGGAGTTTTTAAGATACACGGGATTTTTGTGGGAATGTTGAGGTATACGGGCTGATTGTGGGAATGTGTAAGGTATATGGGCTGCTTGTGGGAGTGTTTAAGGTACACAGGCTGCATATAGAAATGTTTAAGGTACACAGGCTTTTTGTGGGAGCGTTTAAGTTTCACGGGCTGCTTGTGGGAGTGTGGAGGAATACAGACAGTTTGTGGGAATGTTAAGGTACACGGCTGTTTGTGGGAATGTTTAAGATACACGGGCTGCATGTGGGAATGTTTAGCGTACACGGGCTGTTTGAGGGAGTGTTTAAGGTACACTGGTGGTTTGTGGGAGTGTTTAAGGTACACAAGCTGTTTGTGGGAGTTTTAATGATACACTGGCTGTTTGTGGGAATGTTTAAGGTATACGGGCTGTTTGTAGGAATGTTTAAGGTACACGGGCTGTTTGTGGAATGTTTAAGGTTCACGGGCTGTTTGTGGGAATGTTTAAGGTATACGGGCTGTTTTTGGGAATGTTTAAGGTTCTCATGCTGTTAGTGGCAATGTTTAAAGTACACAGGGTTTTTGAGCAAATGTGGAAGGTACACAGGTTGTTTTGATAGTGTATAAGATACAAGGGCTGGTTGTGGGAATGTTTAAGGTACACTGGCAGTTTGTGGGAATGTTAAAGTACACAGGCTGTTTGTGGGAATGTTTAGGTACACAGGCTGTTTGAAGTAGTTTTTAAGATACACGGGCTGTTTGTTGGAATGTTTCAGGTATCCGGTCTGTTTGTAGGAATGTTCAAGGTATACAGGATGTTTGTGCAAAGAGTAGGATACACAGGTTGTTTGTGGTAGTGTTTAAGATACACGGGCTGCTTGTGGGAATGTTTAAGGCACACGGGCTATTTGTGGGTATGTTTAAGTACACAGGCTGTTTGTAGGAATGTGTATGGTACACAGGCTGTTTGTGGAGTGTTTAAGGTACAGGGGCTGTTTGTAGGAGTGTTTAAGATACAGGTGCTGTTTGTAGGAATGTTTAAGGCACACGGGCTATTTGTGGAATGTTTAAGGTTCACGGGCTGTTTGTGGCAATGTTTAAGGGACCCAGGCTGTTTGTGAGAATGCTTAAGGTACACGAACTGTTTTGTGGGAATGCTTAAGGGTACACGGGCTTCAGGTGGGAATGTTTAGCTTACACGGGCTGTTTGTGGGAGTGTTTAAGGTACACTGGCTGTTTGTGGGAGTGTTTTAGGTACACAGGCTGTTTGAGGTAGTTTTAAGATACACGGCCTGTTTGTGGGAATGTTTCAGGTATCCGGGCTGTTTGTAGGAATGTTTAAGGTATACAGGATGTTTGTGCAAAAGAGTAGGATACACAGGTTGTTTGTGGTAGTGCTTAAGATACACGGGCTGCTTGTGGGAATGTTTAAGGTACACAGGCTGTTTGTGGGTATGTTTAAGTACACAGGCTATTTGTGGGAGTGTTTAAGGTACAGAGGTCTTTGTAGGAGTGTTTAAGGTCCACGTGCTGTTTGTGGGAATGTTTAAGGCAAATGCGCTATTTGTGGGAATGTATATGGTTAACGGGCTGTTTGTGGGAATGTTTAAGGTACACGGGCTGTTTGTGGAAATGTTTAGGGTTCACGGGCGGTTTGTTGGAATGTTTAAGGTACACGGGCTGTTTGTGGGAATGTTTAAGGTATACGGGCTGTTTGTGGGATTGTTTAAGGTACACGAGATATTTGTGGGAATGATAAAGTATACAGGATGTATGTGGGAATGTGTAAGGTACACAGTCTTTCTGTGGGAGTGTTTAAGGTACATGCGCTGTTATTGGGAATGTTTAAGGTTCACGGGCTGTTTTTGGAATGTTTAAGGTACACGGGCTGTTTGTGGGAATGTTTAAGGTTCTCATGCTGTTAGTGGCAATGTTTAAAGTACACAGTCTTTTAGTGCAAATGTGGAAGGTACACATGTTGTTTGTGGGAATGTTTAAGAAACACGGGCTGTTTGTGTGAATTTCTAAGCTTCTCGGCCTGTTTGTGGCAATGTTTAAAGGCTGTTGAAATGTACTTCTGAAGGTTAAATACATTTTTTTTCTGTTTTTTTTTATACTATGTTTTACTGCACTGAGGTAATTTATTTTTTCGTTTAAAAATTTCTTAAGAGATACCAAATATGTTCTAAAAAAAATGATTGGCACGTGGAAAAAGTTTGTGTCAGAGACTTGGCTGATTTTGGCACGCACTCTCAAAAAGGTTGCCCACCCCTGATCTATAACTACCCTGTCCATGTACAGATGGACCACCAAGCTATCATTCCCTTGTTCAGAGACAAGAACCCCATAGGCAAGTTTCCCCGTTGGTCGCTCACCATACAAGAGTTCCTACCCACGTTTGGATACTTACCTGGCAAACACAACGTAGTTGCCGATGCTCTCTCTCGTTACGTCGCTCCTGTTCACGTTGAATACCTTTCATTAGACTTGCGAGATGTAGAACTCGCACAACGACAAGACCCAATGTGGGCACCGATCATAAGCTTTCTCATGGACCCGCACACGACTCTTACGGTCAAGCCACCCGTACCCCTCAAGGAACTAGTACTCTTAGATCATGTGCTCCATCGCAAGGTTATGCTTGGATCTCCTGCCAGACTGGTACATCAACTTGTTATTCCTGTGTCGATAGTTCCTACCGTGTTAAAACTTGTTCATGACGCCCCACACAGTGCGCATCCTGGCAAGGACCGCACCATCAAGCAGGCTCGTCTTACATACTACTGGCCAAAAATGGCCAAACAGATTGAACGTCACGTGGATCACTGTCTAACCTGCCTAGCTCACGGAGGCCATGTTGCTGGCCCGAACCCGAGTCAGACTTACCCTACAACTAATGCACCTTGGGATCGTGTTTCTATGGATTTGTTAACAAATTTTGCTGAAACTTCCAGAGGAAATAAACATCTCCTAGTTATGGTAGATAACTTCTCTAGATACTGTGAACTGGTTCCAATTCCAAACAAGACTGCAGAAACTATAGCTAGTGCCTTTCATGATCATATAATTTGAAGGTATGGTCCACCCAGAGTTATACTCTCTGACAACGGCCCGAATTCAACAATTCTGTTCTGGAACAACTGTCTGCATTGTACAAAAATTGTTGCAAAAAGTGTAATATAATGCCTTATCAACCGGCTAGCAATGGCCTTGCTGAAAGAACTAACAAGAAGGTCCTTGACGCACTCAGAGTGACAGTCAATCGGGACAGTCACAAATTGGATGAACTTAATGCCAATCGTCCAATGTTCTATAAACTCCTCTGTCAACTCCTCCATAGGAGACACACACCTCACTTTGTGCTATTTGGGACAGACATGAGATTTCCTAATGCCATCATCTCCTCACTGCCCGCGCCACTCTACAACTATGACGACTATGTTAAGGTCAAACGGAGAGACACTCAACTGGTGTTCCAGAGGGTCAAGGAACCTCTCTCTAAAGCTTCTGACGAGTTCACGCGGTTACAAAACACTCATGCTAAACCTACGAGAATAAGACCTGGACCTTTAGTAATGATCCTCAACCAGCGACGAGATGGTCCCATGTACAAACTGACTGAGAAGTTTCTTGGTCTCTACAGAGTTCTTGAGCATATCAAGGTAATAAGTACAAGCTGGAAAACATAGCCACTGGAGAACAAGTACATGAGCATCTCAACCACATGAACCTAGCCCGTCTGACTGTTGACGATGACACCCCGACTCCTGTCCCTGACAATGTACCGCCTGACCCTACCACTGTGACACCCATTTCGGTCTCAGACACGCCCAGCGATACTACCCCACCACGTACTCACACATGCAATCTTCGGTCCAGACCTGTTATTTCGACAGTACACCACCGACAGTCTGATGATTCATCTTCGTGTGACTGTGGTGTTCCAGTCTGTAAGGGACAATGAATGCGTTCTATCTGCTCCCCTCTCCCTGCCTGTTCATACATGGCAGAGGGGGATTACGTTCATGATGGATTCGCACCTGAGAATTCATAGTTTTATGACTAGATTTAAGAGTGATTGCAAGAATCGTTTTGCACCCATCGGTTCAATGTATATAGACCCTTCCACCTCAGGTATCTTTATTCGTAGTTTATTGTCGTGTCTCTATACACTATGTAGGTCCTCGTGTTCCTGCCACGTTCATGCTCTCCATATTTTAGTGGAAATGTCACTTATTCTATGTATTGCCATGTAATATATTGAGCCTACGTTAGTGTCTGCCGTTTATAATCTGCTTAACAGGTAACACTGTGGCTGAGCATCATGAATTCCTACGCGCAACTTCTGGTCCGCTGACTCTACAGCTACCGCCTCTACCTGCAGCCGGACCTCCTGCCTCCAGTTGCGCAGACATTTAGCTAGTTAGTCATGATGCTCCATGGATAGCTTAGTTTGAGGATTATATTTAAGCATTGTACTCATTGTTCATGCATGTCCGAGACGGTGTTGGACATTAAAAAATAAGCTTGTTTGTTTACGGCCACTAAAGGTAAATCATTATTTTCCTGTATATAATGTTAGTTAGGTACACGCCCAAGGGTTGTCAAATTTGTCAAGCAGATCGCCGAGGACGCCGATGATAGCGTGCCGAGCGGTGTTGGACGCCAGTTAGTCGCTATGGATATACACATAGGGTGACCTAACACCCTCTTAAGCTAAACAACTTAATAGGTATCAACAACGTCGTCAGCAGATTTGAATGCAATCTACTCTGCGCCTGCAGACCTTAGACCTTCAGACACAGCCCGGGCATTGGAGCGTCTACACGCCCTCCCTTACACACTCTAGCTAGCTCCTGGCCCAGTGTACAAGATATATATATATTTATAATAAAACTAAGGAAAAGCAGTAGACGTTTGGTACTCCAATTCCTGCCCACAACCTAATCATTCTACAATAACATCGACCGGGTTTACAATATGGCTATAGACTGATGCATTAACCAATGTGGCTGTAGACTAACCATAACCAATATGGCTGAAGGCTGACCATAACCAATATGGCTATAGGCTGACGCATAACCAATGTGCCTGTAGACTGACCCAAACCAATGTGACTGCAGGCTGATGCATAACCAATATGGCTGTAGGCTAACATAACTAACATTGCTGTAGGCTGACCATAACCAATATGGCTGTTGGATGATGCATAACCAGTGTGGCTGTAGACTGACGCATAACAAATGTAGCTGTAGACTGACCATAACCAATGTTGCTGTAGGCTGACGTATAACCAATTTGGCTGTAGGGTGACTGCAACCAATGGGGCTGTTGGCTGATGCATAACCAATATGGCTGGAGGTTGACCATAACCTATATCTCGTAGACAGACGGATAACCAAAATGGCTGTAGGCTGACGCAAAACCAATATGGTTGTAGGCTGATGCATAACCAATGTGGCTGTAGGATGACCATCTTCTTTCTTGAGGTTATCTTGAGATGATTTCGGGGCTTTAGTGTCCCCGCGGCCCGGTCCTCGACCAGGCCTCCACCCCCAGGAAGCAGCCCGTGACAGCTCACTAAAACCCAGGTACCTATTTTACTGCTAGGTAACAGGGGCATAGGGTGAAAGAAACTCTGCCCATTGTTTCTCGCCGGCGCCCGGGATCGAACCCGGGACCACAGGATCACAAGTCCAGCGTGCTGTCCGCTCGGCCGACCGGCTCCCATAATCAATATGGCTGTAGGCTGATGCAAAACCAATACAGTTGTAGGCTGACACATAACCAATATGGCTTTAGGCTGAAGCAAAACCAATATGGCTGTAGTTTGTCCATAGCTAATATTGCTGTAGGTTGACCATAACCAATATCTCGTAGGCTGACGGCTAACCAAAATGGCTGTAGGCTGACGCAAAACCAATATGGTTGTAGGCTGATGCATAACCAATATGGCTGTAGGCTGACGCATAACTAATATTGATGTAGGCTGACGCAAAACCAACATGGTTGTATGCTGACAAATAAACAATATGGTTGTAAGCTGACGCATAACCAACGTGGCTGTAGGATGACAATAACTAATGTGGGTGTAGGCTGATGCACAACCAATATGACTTTAGGCTTATACATAACCAATGTGACTGTAGGCTGATCATAACCAATATGTCTGTAGGCTGACGGATAACCAAAATGGCTGTAGCCTGACCCAAAATCAATACGGTTGTAGGTTGACACATAACCAATATGGCTGTAGACTGACCATAACCAATGTTGCAGTAGGCTGACCATAACCAATGGGGCTGTAGGCTGATGCGTAACCAATATCTCGTAGGCTGACGCAAAACCAATATGGCTGTAGGCTGACCATAACCATTGTGGTTGTAGGCTGATGCATAACCAATATTGCAGTCGGCAGACCATAACCAATGGGGCTGAGGGTGATGCATAACCAATATCTCGTAGGCTGACGCATAACCAAAATGGCTGTAGGCTGACGCATTACTAATATTGCTGTAGGTTGACGCATATCTAATATTGCTGTAGGCTGACGCATAACCAATGTGGCTGTTGGATGACCATAACCAATGTGGCTGTAGGCTGACGGATAACCAAAATGGCTGTAGGCTGACGCAAAAGTAATAAGGTTTTATTGGTTTTGCTGACACATAACCAATATGGATTTAAGCTGAAGCAGAACCAATATTGCTGTGGGCTGACCATAACCAATATGGCTGTAGGCTGACTGTCATATGAATCCCCTGCATAGCAGTGGAACTGCCTTTTCCCTTCACCTTCAATGCCTCTGCACTGGACGTCTACATCTATATTAGCCTAGATGAATCATCAGTCCTGCCTCCACTCCCCCCCTCCCCCCCCCCCAGGGCCTGGCACGTCCTGGTACGACTCAGAGTCAAGTTGGGCGCCTCTGCTAAACGGTAGTTTGCCCCCACAAACAAGCAGTTAGCCGCCTTCAACTGGCAGTGGTGCAGGTCAACACAAAGGCACCGCCAGCCACAACGAGCAGTGTGCTAGTTGACCAGATGTCCACCTCGCGCTGACACTGGATGAGTCATCACCACCGGACTATATAAAGGGCGCCGCCTCCCTGGAGATTACCATAGCCCGTGCTACTTGGAACTTTTTGTTCTAGGTAGTGAATCTTTAACAACAACGATAACCCTGGAGAGCAAGTCTCTCCCTTAGTGCTCTAGGATTGCCTTCATGTCTCTCACCCGTCGTCTGCCTTCAGTCAACGCCGTGTGACTGATACCATGGTGGTATGGTAGCTGTCTTCAGTACACCAGGATAGCTTTATGCTTTTTATTCATTGCTTACAGTTTATTTTTGCATTTAATGTCATATTAACTTGTTCACCTTTGCATTACATGATAGCCAAGTATTTTCATGTGTCATTTTTGTTTAGTGCTATTTCAGTATATTGTTTAATTATTTATTTAATGATTTTCATTTTTTTTACACCTGCGACTTATACACTGTAAGGCTGATAGCAGCCTTTTTTTATTTGTGTGAGGAAGAGCCATACCATCTTGGTTCAGTATAGCTGCGATACCAAAACCCATCACACTGACCATAACCAATATTGCTATAGGCTGATGCATAAATAATATGGCTGTAGGCTGATGCATAACCAATGTGGCTGTAGGCTGATCATAACCAATATTGTTGTAGGCTCATGCATAACCAATGTGGCTGTAGGCTGACCATAATCAATATGGCTGTAGGCTGATTGTAATGCCCCTCATTGTAATATCTATGATTGTAATTGTTCTGAACGCTACCCTTGTTGTAACTCTCTCTTTCCTTTCATCCAATACCCAAGCTTAACACTGTTACAGCCTAGTATGACCCCTCTCTGGACTGCCACGAATATAAGCTGAATATTAAATGAGGAGGACATAACAAGAATAGGGGTTATTAATTTATAACTAATGATTAAAATCATTAAAACACTGCCACCACCTTCCCAACCATAAATGGATGTGTCTAAATTATTGTTTCCCCAGGAAGGAAGAGACTCAATAATCCTGGCACTCAAAGGGGCAAGTAAATGAATCTTAATTGGATTAAAACTGTAATCTTACTGAACTGAAAGGGGGATTCTAGAGCAACTTTAATAATCATAAGAATGGGGGAGAACACAGGAACTTTCCAAGTCAACCCTCAGCCACATATAAAAATGACCAAGTAGAAAAATATATTTAAAAAGGGGAATTAACTGAATACCACTGGAACAAATTATACAATTTATTTTTGTTAAACATGTAAATTAAAATCAACTGAACATATAACCTACTTTATTATCACCTAGAGGCAAAATGGAATGTAATACCGAAATACCTGAAATCAAGTGCATAATTACCTTCAATACTGCAGCTTGCCAAAGGATGTTGATTGGCTGCCCGCAGGTGACCTGATCTGTACCCCAGTTGAGGCCCCAAGACACACTAACTTCAATTCTCTTAAACCCTTGGAGACCTATAATTTTCCTCTAGCGCTTTGCTCTGGCTAGGAGCACCAATCAATTCAAAGCAAAGCTGGAATACACTGTGGCTGGGCCAATGGGTGACAAGGCACTACCCTGGGGGACTCTGCCTCTCAAAGTTCAACCAATGAATACAGAGTGTCACTCTTAGGCCAACCAAAACTCTTGACTTAGCTCCGCCCAAGGCTCCTTGGACATAGGCCTGTTCTGAAAGTTCTGTTTTACTCCCGTAGAATCATGAACCGATCCCACGCTCCAACAGGAAACCCAAACGGTCGTATGGCTCCCAGCTCCCTCACTCAAAACTTGAGAATTACGGTAATTCGTCACTGTTCTAAAACTGTCAAATGGTTAGTGGCAAAGGCAGAAGGAGAGGGAAAACGGATTGGAAAATGGGGATTGGAAATGACTGGGAGACAAATGATTTGGAAAGATTGGAGAAATAGGGATTGGGGAACAAGTGACTTGACGACCTGCCTATGGGGTAATTTGACTCTGGAAAGAAGGGAAACGGCCAGCAGGGAGGGGGGAGAATGACCAGAGGGTCGGACTGACACATGGGAGGGATGGACAAGGGAGAGGAGGCAGGCGAGGGAAGGGAAGTGAAAGAGAAAGGAGGTGTGGTCTGCACACACCATTACATGATCATAACCAATATGGCTGTAGGCTGATCATAACCAATATGGCTGTAGACTGATCATAACCAATGTCGCTGTAGGCTTATGCATTACCATTGTGGTTGTAGGCTGATGCATAACCAATATGGCTGTAGGCTGACCATAACCAATGTAGCTGTAGGATTACCATAACCAATGTAGCTGTAGGATTACCATAACCAATGTAGCTGTAGGATTACCATAACCAATGTAGCTGTAGGATTACCATAACCAATGTAGCTGTAGGATTACCATAACCAATGTAGCTGTAGGATTACCATAACCAATGTAGCTGTAGGATTACCATAACCAATGTAGCTGTAGGATTACCATAACCAATGTAGCTGTAGGATTACCATAACCAATGCGACTGTAGGCTGACGCATAACCAATGTGGCTGTAGGCTGACCATAACCAATGTAGCTGTTGGCTGACGTATAACCAATATGGCTGTAGGCTGACCATAACCAATATGTCTGTAGGCTGACGCATAACCAATGTGGCTGTAGGCTGAGGCATAACCAATATGGTTGTAGGCTGACCACAACCAATATGGCTGTAGGCTGACCATAACCAATGTAGCTGTAGGATTACCATAACCAATGTAGCTGTAGGATTACCATAACCAATGTAGCTGTAGGATTACCATAACCAATGTAGCTGTAGGATTAAGATAACCAATGCGACTGTAGGCTGACGCATAACCAATATGGCTGTAGGCTGACCATAACCAATGTAGCTGTAGGCTGACGTATAACCAATAAGGCTGTAGGCTGACCATAACCAATATGGCTGTAGGCTGACATTAACCAATATGGCTGTAGGCTGACATTAACCAATATGGCTGTAGGCTGACATTAACCAATATGGCTGTAGGCTGACATTAACCAATATGGCTGTAGGCTGACACATAACAAATGTGGCTGTAAGACGTCTCACGCTCTAACTCATACTCATGACCAATATTACCAATATTACCAATAGGTCCCAGCAAGGACATGCCACCTGGGAATATTGTAAGAGGGAATATTCCAGCATTGAGTTCAGTGGAAATATTGTAGGAATATATGGAGCAGGAATATTGCATCTCACGCCAGCATCCCGACATATGAGATGTGATTTGCATAGTGATGCAATCATGTACAAATATGTAGGTTTTCCTGGGAGCATCGCACCGCTCTGAGAGCATGTCGGTCAAGCGTGTGCTTAGGGATGGTAACCGAACCTCTGCGTAAATGTTTCGGATTATTTCGTTGCAGCTCAATAGACAGGGAATTCCATCTTCACCTCACACTACCTCTCATCACAGGAATCATTCTCAATCTTACTCTGTCTTCCCACACTGAAAGGTTTTGTGAGGTAAGCCGCTAGCGTCTTGCCTTCTATTGCGAACAAACTGACCTGCTGCTATCTGATACAGGATACATACGATGACTACATATTTCAAGTGTGAAGTAATCCACTGCCTGGCAAAACCAAGGCATTTGGACGGACCCAAATGTCGTCAGTTTCATTCTATTGGATATGCTGGCGCGGGTAATTATTTTCTATATATTATGCAGCTCGTCCTCATAAGGTTCCCTAACGACCAGAAAACGGACAATTTAAATTGGTGTCTCCTAACCTACCAGAAGATCCATAAGAGAAAACGGGACAGTACGTCACTTTCGCGAGGCACTTCCTTTTTCTAGTACGAAAGTTGTTTACCTTATGTGACGCATATGGTCGAAAAGCAATGTTCTTTGTAAGAGAACAGGTTGTATGATGAGGCATATGATAACCAATGGACTTTAAACATTTATTAAGCATTTGAAAATACAGAAGTAATAGACCTCGCAGAACTGATGATGACAAGTGGAAGGATACTTAATGTTCCACTATGTCTAGTTTTCCATGTATGCCGACGTCAAGTCATCAATCCTGCCGCTTAGGCAGCTTGCTGTTTTGGCCTTCAGTGTTAGTTCTTTTTTAATTATATACTGTGCACCCCTACCTGTGTGTGCTGTGTCCCATATAAGAAAAAAACAAATACAAAAGAATTTTCCATTTAATGTTTGTTTGTTTTTCAGGTTATTATTGTGTGTTATTAGTATCATCTTAACTCTAATGGGTTGTGATGAGATCTGCCATTTATGTGTATTTTAGTTTGTGTTTGATAGGGAATTAAGTATGCTTAGGGGTGCCTTCTCGCCTTGCCCTGTGGCTGGGGGGATTGATGCCCTGAAGCTACATAAACACCATATACCCGCCCCCCCCCCCCGAAGTGGCAAGGGAAGTTAGGGGACAACAATAATGTCTTAATAAAGACGAACAAGTAAACAAGTGCCGCAGATGGTGGACATTTTGGTTTTCTTTTTAGTTACAACTTTACTCGAATGGTTTGTTTCTGGTTTGTTCTTAAAGTTGTTAATATGTGTTGCGAGCAGGTGTTTTCCTGCAGGTCTTATGTGGACATACATGTGTAATGATACACGTGTAATGATATATATGTAATGATACACGTGTAATGATATATATGTAATGATACATACGTAATGATACACGTGTAATGATACACGTGTAATAATACATGTGTAGTGATACAGATGTAATGATACATGTGTAATGATACATGTGTAATGATACAGATTTAATGATACAGATGTAATGATACAGATTTAATGATACATGTGTAATGATACTCGTGTAATGATACATGTGTAATGATACAGATGTAATGATACAGATCTAATGATACATGTGTTATGATACATGTGTAATGATACATGTGTAATGATACAGATGTAATGATGCAGATGTAATGATACAGATGTAATGATACATGTGTAATGATACAGATGTAATGATACATGTGTAATGATACACGTGTAATGATATATATGTAATGATACATACGTAATGATACATGTGTAATGATACACGTGTAATGATATATATGTAATGATACATACGTAATGATACATGTGTAATGATACATGTGTAATGATACAGATTTAATGATACAGATGTAATGATACAGATTTAATGATACAGATGTAATGATACATGTGTAATGATACATGTGTAATGATACACGTGTAATGATACGATGTAATGATACAGATGTAGTGATACATGTGTAATGATACATGTGTAATGATACAGATTTAATGATACAGATGTAATGATACAGATTTAATGATACAGATGTAATGATACATGTGTAATGATACATGTGTAATGATACAGATGTGATGATACAGATGTAATGATACATGTGTAATGATACATGTGTAATGATATAGATGTAATGATACAGATGTAATGATACATGTGTAATGATACATGTGCAATGATACAGATGTAATGATACAGATGTAATGATACACGTGCAATTATAGACGTGTAATGATACATGTGTAATGATACATATGTAATGATACAGATGTAATGATACAGATGTAATGATACATGTGTAATGATACACGTGTAATGATACATGTGTAATGATACAGATGTAATGATACAGATCTAATGATACATGTGTAATGATACATGTGTAATGATACATGTGTAATGATACAGATGTAATGATGCAGATGTAATGATACAGATGTAATGATACATGTGTAATGATACAGATGTAATGATACATGTGTAATGATACACGTGTAATGATACAGATGTAATGATACAGATGTAATGATACAGATGTAATGATACAGATGTAATGATACAGATGTAATGATACAGATGTAATGATACATGTGTAATGATACAGATGTAATGACACATATAGTTACCGCTATTCTTGCGGGAAGCTGCTGCTAGCTCAGTTATCATGCATTTCTTATCTTTCACCTCACGTTACATTATGTCACCTCACACCATGTCATCTCACCTCACATCATGTCACCTCACCTTACAGCATGTCACCTCACACCATGTCATCTCACCTCACATCATGTCACCTCACCTCACAGCATGTCACCTCACCTCACAGCATGTCACCTGACACCATGTCACCTCACAGCATGTCACCTCACATCATGTCATCTCACCTCACAGCATGTCACCTCACCTCACAGCATGTCACCTCACATCATGTCATATAACCTCACATCATGTCATCTCACCTCACAGTATGTCACCTCACATCATGTCACCTCACCTCACATCATGTCACCTCACCTCGCATCATGTCACATTATGTCACCTCATCTCACATGTCACCTCGCCTCACATCATGTCACCACACCTCGCATCATGTCACCTCACCTCATATCATGTCACCTCACCACACATCATGTCACCTCACCTCATATCATGTCACCTCACCACACATCATGTCACCTCACCACACATATCACCCCACCACACATATCACCTCACCACACCTCATATCACCTCACCTCACGTGGTTATGCTTCAATGTCAAGGAAACTTCACTGGGCTGGTCCACAGGTTATGAGTGAGGAGCTGCCATCTTGGACTGAGGGTGTGAAGTCAGGTGAACATTAGACAGGTGAGGTGACCTCACCTCACCTGTCAAGTCAATCTTAGGATATAGAGATATGGTATAGAACGGAGGGAAGGAATGGCAGGGAGATATATGACAACAAAGAACTGGGTTATGAGTATAAGGGAAGGGAATTATCAGGAGAAAGTGCCAGGCCACTACGACTATATAGCGCTTAGAAGGAAACAGTAAACATATGAGTGGAAATGGACTCAAGACAACACAGATGAGGAGTTGTGTTCATGGTGGTAGCAGAGTGTTGCTGTTCTATGAAAAGTGTGAGAGTTTAGAGAAGTGACTGTGAGTGTGTGAGTCGAAGTATGTTTGGGAGTTAGTCGCAAGTCAGATAGGTTAGGGTAAGGTAAAGTTAGAGTTCATTGAGTAACATTGCGTTAATGTAAGGTTAGTTTGGGGTAGGCTAGTTGAGGATGGCTTGTTATGTTCTCGTGCTTCGGGTCTTTACGTCTGGGATGTGACAGTGTGGGTCATCTTTTAGGTGCCAGTAGTACACCGTGTTGAATATATGGGAGTGGTTGGGGGATGTGTTGTGGGAGAGTGTGATTGGTGGATGTATCGTGGGAGAGTGTGATTGGGGGATGCGTCGTGGGAGAGTGTGGTTGGGGAATGTGTTGTGGGAGAGTGTGGTTGGGGGATGCGTCGTGGGAGAGTGTGGTTGGAGGATGTGTCGTGGGAGAGTGTGGTTGGGGGATGTGTCGTGGGAGAGTGTGGTTGGAGGATTTGTCCTGGGAGAGTGTGGTTGGGGGATGTGTCCTGGGAGAGTGTGGTTGGGGGATGTGTCGTGGGAGAGTGATTGGGGGATGTGTCCTGGGAGAGTGTGGTTGGAGAGTGCGGTTGGAGGATGTGTCCTGGGAGTGTGTGGTTTCTTTGGTTTTCAGTCCAAGTGTCAGGTCGCTAGGTGGTTTGCACAGCTGGGGTTTCTTACTCTTAGTGCCGGTGGTCTGTGTATGTAGTAAGTCAGCCTGGGGAGTGACCAGGGTAAGGTGTGCTAAGTAGTTATTTAGGAGTCTGTCCAGTATCAATTCAGACAACCTGTATACTGCAATGGTAGCTGCGTTAGGACGGATGTCATTGTCTGTAGAAGTGGACGAGTGACAAGAGTTTAACAAGATCGGGACTCATTTGTACGTTTTGTGGGAGAGGAGTGGACTCTGGGGGAGCAGAATTGTCAGTGACAGACATATCAGGAACACGCAATGGTTGTAGTTGAGTGTGAGGTAATGGTTGATGATGGGCTGAGTAAAGTTGTTTCAATGCACTACTGTATTGCAGGTTGGTGGTAGGAAGAACCTTAGTTTTTGCCGCTATGTATGAAGGACATTGTTTGAATGTAATGTCATGATCGCCACCACAGTTTGTACAGGCGAGGGTATCTGACGCACAGTCTTGTGTGTAATGACAACCAGAGCATTTCCCACATTTGATGTCTTTGGTGCAGCCTTTCCAGGTATGGTTGAAACCTTTACATCTGAAGCACTGAGTGGAACGTGGCACGTACACCTGTAGTTTATGGAGGAAACTGTTAATTCTAACCCGATCAGGAAGAATGTTGTCCAGAGAAGTAAGCAGGGCAGTACCTGTATCACACAGTTCTCAGTTTGTTCTTCGCTTAAATATTTTAACTCCGAAGGTTGGAATGGCATCTGCCTGAAGTTGTGCCGTGATGTCGTCAGCACTAATGCCTACAACATGTCGGAGCTGCAACCTATCCTCCGAATTTACAGTATGTTTTAATACTATGTGTAATAAGTCAACCCGTTCTCGCAAATAAGTAAAGTCAGTATTGACTTATTAACTACGTGCATAGGTGATATACTAAACATAATAGATACCCTTAAAAAGATTCATAGAAAACACCGACCTTACCTAACCTTGTTAGTATCTTAAGATAAGCATCTTATTGCTTCGTAATTACAATTATTACTTAACCTATACCTATTATAGGTTAGGTAATAATTGTAATTACGAAGCAATAAGATGTTTATCTTAAGATACTAACAAGGTTAGGTAAGGTCGGTGTTTTCTATGAATCTTTTTAAGGGTATCTATTATGTTAAGTATGTCACCTATGCACATAATTAATAAGTCAATATTGACTTATTAAATTTGCGAGAACGGGTTGCAACAGTATATTTCCTGACTGCCATACAGAGTATATAATTGCACTTATGGGGCTGTTACATTTACCTTTCCTTTTATTCTCGTCGTTTTCTGTTAAATTAATAATTAAAATTAAATTAAAGGGTTACATATTTCGCTAATCGGTCTCCTAGTGGATGGAAGCACCTGACTTTGTACCCAGAGAAGTCAGTAACGTCTGAAAGGTCTGGTTCCTCGCTGTGCTTGTGGTCCATTGCGATTAAGTTCCTTTGTTTATTTGGTCTGATATCGTGCGCTTTGTTCTTGAATATCTTGGGAATGGCATGATATAGGATTGTGCCCTCCTCATTCAGAAAAACTCCTGTCTTCGGACGTATTGTCATCAAATGGAAGAAGTTAGGATAAGGATTTGGGATTGGGTGGAGGGAAGGAATTGGGCCCAACCACTTGGACGGTCGGGGATTGAACGTCGACTAGCATGAAGCGAAACATTATGCCCAACCATCCCAAGTGGTTGGGCATAAGAAGCTGAGATATAAGATTAAAGAAGCTGGGATATAAGATTAAAGAAGCTGGGATATGAGAACAAGGAGCTGGGATATGAGGACAAGGAGCTGGGATATGAGGACAAGGAGCTGGGATATGAGGACAAGGAGCTGGGATATGAGGACAAGGAACTGGGATATGAGAACAAGGAGCTAGCATATGAGAACAAGGAGCTGGGATATGAGACCAAGGAGCTGGGATATGAGACCAAGGAACCTGGATATGAGGACAAGGAGCTGGGATATGAGGACAAGGAGCTGGGGTTTGAGATAAAGGAGGTGGGATATGAGACCAAGGAGCTGGGATATTAGGGCAAGAAGCTGGTATATGAGACCAAGGAGCTGGGATATGAGGACAAGATGCTGGGATATGAGAACAAAAAGCTGGAATATGAGAACAAGGAGCTGGGATATGAGAACAAGGAGCTGAGATATGTGTTACGGACCCGAGTCCAGCGTCCGAGCTCGGAGCGGCGACGACAACGCCATCTGTGGGTCAGCTCCTGAAACCCCCTCCAAATGGACGACGCCATCTAGTGAGGACAGGATATACCGGCCACAGGGGCTGGTTTCCCGTCCTGATCAGCTCATAACATAGCCGCTGCTGACCTCTGGTGAGGTGGCGCTTAGACAGCAACGCCATCTATGGAGTGGATAGGTGGACGTTTGTGTCTAAGCCTGTAAGTGAGGTGCCCTAGAGTGTAACTAGTACTGATGACGTGTCTGATTACAGAGTCGACCTGGGACTGCTTTATTGGATGATGGGCAGTCTATCCAAGGCAGCCGAATATTTCCACGAGTTTGCTGCAGAAGCTGTGAGTCACCCCCCGGATGAACACTGTTGTGTTAGCCTGCCTGTGACGTGAGAACAAGGAGCTGGGATATGAGAACAAGGAGCTGGTATATGAGAACAAGGAGCTGGGATATTGAACGAAGGAGCTGGGATATTGAACGAAGGAGCTGGAATATGAGGACAAGAAGCTGGGATATGAAACCAAGGAGTTTGGATATGAGACCAAGGAGCTGACATATGAGGACAAGATGCTGGGATATGAGAACAAGGAGCTAGGATATGAAACCAAGCACCTGAAGGAACCGCTCCCAAACACATTGATCAACGGGGATCGAACGCTGGCCCTGTAAAAAGCGAGGCTGTGGCTCTCCCGACCAGTAATAGTGGTTGGGCCATAGTGCTCTTGTCACGAGTGCTAGAGCCCACATTTTTTGAACACATGTTGTTACGATCACAATTCCGTATGATTACATGTTCGTATTGTCGGAGTCACTCCCATAAATAGTATTAAAATAGTCACGCCATAAACGTTAGATACATTGAAAATAATTCAACTCCTTAAAACTTCCAGTCCAGCATTATAAACAGTACAAAAAAACTGTTCTCCGTGACTGGAACAAATTAAATAATATGTAAAATAACGCTGCCCTGTCCGCGTTATGAGGCAGGCGATTTTAAAAAGCCATGGTGAGCCTCTCGCAATCAATTTATTAATTCTACTGAACGTGACATATCTGTGATAGGGAATAGTTGCAGTAGTTACAGTGTAGTCTTTTGGCAGATCTGCGGTGGTCATCAAGGAACTATGCAACATCTACCCATGGCAACAGCCGCCATAACTCAAGACGCTCATACCTGAATGACTGTCTAAACGCCCCATTCTTATTGTGAGAGTTTTTGTGACTGGTGAGAATTTGTGGAATAAATTTAAATTGGTATAAGGAACTTTAGCTCGGAAAATTTCTAAGAATTTTCTTTATTCTTTAACCTTTATTCCTGTCGTGATATTCAACTAGGTCGCCTGAGGAAGGACTTGCTTAGCTAACACACCAGTGTAGTAAACAGCTCATTCCTCACTTTGGGACCATGTATGAACAATTGACTAGGCGCGAGCAAACGCCGAGACCCCAATGAAAATTGAAATCCCCTCTCTTAGGTCGCTGACCTTCGACAATCGCCGAAGCGAATCTAACGAGTAAGTCAAGGGCTCTCACAACAATAATTTATTGTTGTGTGGTGCCGTATATTTGATCCAAAGCTCAGAATTAGTCTCAATTTTATAAGTCGAGTGTGAAGAACATTTGCATAACAATAATAATGTGTGGGGGTGTAACGAAAAGACAGTGTTAACCATAACAACTTAGTTTATTCAATAAAGTACTAACTACTACAACGAAACAAAAAGAAATGTCAATGACGTTACTCGAAATCCTTCCTGTGACACTATCAATGACAGCTAGACACCAGCCCCTCGGACTGCATAATGAACTAACTCGAACATAAGCGTGAACACAGAGGAATCAACAAGAAACAAGAACTAACAGATCTATAATCACAATTATAACAAATGACACAGTAGGTTCTGAAACACGTCTCCAGTAACCTCCTAACTGTTCTACGCCTCAGTGCAGACTACACCTGCAATGGCGGTTGCAATGCACTCAAATCAGTAGTCTTTCAATGACAACAATAACTAATGGGTTCACTGGCAACTCCAGCAACCCTTCCTCAAATTAATCCTTACGTTAACACTCCGTCCCACGGACGATCAACAATCAATAACAATTGATTTACGTTAATAACACAATAACATTTACGTTAATAACAAGGTAACATTTACGTTAAATTAATAACACTTACAACTGTCACTAGTAACGCGGAAATTACACAACACTCTACCCGTTGAGCATTCAGTAAGAAAATCCCATTAATCCCTGTACTACCAGACAGCTGATGAATCTCTTTACTAGTTACGTTAATTTACGTTAATCGGTTACTAATCACTCAGCGATGGTAAACTCTGATTTACAATGTCCAAAGTGCTAAGAGAACGGTAATCACTCGTGATTACCTTTAGAGTGCAGGCGATGAGTCACAATAACGTGGCTGAAGTATGTTGACCAAACCACACACTAGAAATTGAAGGGACGACGACGTTTCGGTCCGTCCTGGACCATTCTCAAGTCGATTGTGATGAGGACAGGTAGGGACAGGCATTAAATAGGCAAGAGAGAGCTGAGGCTTTTCCTACCATCCTCCTTCTGTTAAGAAAAGTGTCCTCGTCTCTCTCTTCCTCCGCGCTCTACGCATCAGCGACCCTCAGTTTCTTGATTCTGAATTTGCCTTTATCTACAAATCATTCTCTCGCCTTGGTTATCCTTTGCATTTCATCAACTGTGCCCACTCTCAAGCTAAACGAAATTTATTTCATCCTAAACCTGCTTCCAACACTAGTAGCACTGTACTATGCCTTCCCTTCATATCAGAACTCAAAACTTTTACCAATACCTTTCGTCCTCTTGACATTAAACTCGCCTTTCGACAAACTAACACACTTCGCAGCAATCTAGTTCACACTGCTCCTCCTGCTTCTAATGCTGCTGGTGTCTACTCTATTTCCTGTTCATCTTGTCCTCTCCAATACTTTGGCGAAACTGGCCGTACACTGAATGACAGACTTAAAGAACACAAGAGAAGTGTTAAGTCTGCTGACACTAACAATGCTCTCTTCTGCCATGTGAGGGATTCTAATCATCCCATTGATTGGTCTTCCTCCAAATTAATCTTTCCTGCCTCTACTCTACACAGACGCCGTCTTGTAGAATCGGCTCTTATTAACAATGTACCCAACATGAACTTGAGTCCTGGCTTTGTTGCTGTGGACTCTTCCCTTTCACAGTATATACTCAAATGCTCTAATCTTTCTAACAAACGTGACTTAACATAAGCTTTCCCCCTTCCATTTCTTTCTTTTTCTTTCCCTTTCTTTCTCTCTTCTCCCTTTTTCTGTTCATTGTCTTCTACGCTCCCTTGCTATCATCTTCTTATTCCTATTACTATCTCCTTCGGTGGTTATAATAGGAGCTGCCTCGTATGGGCCAATAGGCCTGCTGCAGTTCTCATTACTACTATCCCCTACACCTGACTTTCCTCCTCAGCTCTCTCTTGCCTATTTAATGCCTGTCCCTACCTGTCCTCATCACAATCGACTTGAGAATGGTCCAGGACGGACCGAAACGTCGTCGTCCCTTCAATTTCTAGTGTGTGGTCTGGTCAACATACCTTTAGAGTAATTAATTACTATCCTCAAGATCAATAATTAAACAATTAAAATACGCAACCTTTCTCACTGGCTCAGCAATTTACATTAAGATATGAATTCCGTCTAAGCCTTCCATACTCAGACCAATTCAGGTGGCTAATAACAGTAATTAGCACCACGTTTACGCTATTCTAAAATGACGTTACTCCTCCACGAATCAATCAAGTGCCGGTACTTCCGGACAGATAACGACGTTACGTTAATGGAACAATGTAGCCTTCGTGTGAGTCGATCAAACAAGGATCGAGGTTAATTATTTTGACTTCCTGAAACACGTCAATTACCCGGCCCATTGACCGTTAATTACGACAGACAATACACTAATTCTTATCTGGCTGATGGCTAGGCTCCTCGAGACTACCGTAGCTGCTTGCAGGAAAGTAAATTAACCCAAACGTATTCTACGTTACTCAAATTGTCAAAGAACAAATTCTCTTAAAGCAATGGGCGTTCCCTTGGTTACGTTATATTAATTGCCTCGCAATCACCTCACTGAATACTGGACTTCGATGTCCTACCAGCTAACCAGGAAAATACATGTGTACCCAAGTACTCGTCTACAGCCGAGTTCACCCACGACAGTGACAAATCACACTAACAAATCACAGTGATTTACGTTACAATCCGGTTGCAATGACAATACTGCAGAACCTAGTAAAATAACATACAGGACATGAACCCTCTAGAACACTGCCCCACAATGGTTTTACTGAACTGCAATCCCATACGGTGATGCTCAACACTAGCAACAATCACCATCAAATAACAACCCCTTTGCAATAACACACACGGCAAGTACTATAATTTCCAAATATTAGACTACTGCACACACTTACTTACTTACTGTTGCAAATGACCCCAGTGCTCTCAATAACCTCTAGAACATAGGTCAATATATATCAATCACCACACAGTAAATAACTCAATAACACTGGGCACCGTGACACTACGATTATATATATACATATATATATATATATATATATATATATATATATATATATATATATATATATATATATATATATATATGTCGTACCTAGTAGCCAGAACTCACTTTTTGGCCTACTATTCAAGGCCCGATTTGCCTAATAAGCCAAGTTTTCCTGAATTAATATATTTTTTCTAATTTTTTTCTTATGAAATGATAAAGCTACCCATTTCATTATGTATGAGGTCAATTTTTTTTTATTGGAGTTAAAATTAACGTAGATATATGACCGAACCTAACCAACCCTACCTAACCTAACCTAACCTATCTTTATAGGTTAGGTTTGGTTAGGTAGCCGAAAAAGTTAGGTTAGGTTAGGTTAGGTAGGTTAGGTAGTCGAAAAACAATTAATTCATGAAAACTTGGCTTATTAGGCAAATCGGGCCTTGCATAGTAGGCTGAGAAGTGCGTTCTGGCTACTAGGTACGACATATATATATATATATATATATATATATATATATATATATATATATATATATATATATATATGTCGTACCTAGTAGCCAGAACTCACTTCTCAGCCTACTATGCAAGGCCCGATTTGCCTAATAAGCCAAGTTTTCCTGAATTAATAGATTTTCTCTAATTTTTTTCTTATGAAATGATAAAGCTACCCATTTCATTATGTATGAGGTCATTTTTTTTTTATTTGAGTTAAAATTAACGTAGATATATGACCGAACCTAACCAACCCTTCCTAACCTAACCTATCTTTATAGGTTAGGTTAGGTTAGGTAGCCGAAAAAGTTAGGTTAGGTTAGGTTAGGTAGGTTAGGTAGTCGAAAAACAATTAATTCATGAAAACTAGGCTTATTAGGCAAATCGGGCCTTGCATAGTAGGCTGAAAAGTGAGTTCTGGCTACTAGGTACGACATATATATATATATATATATATATATATATATATATATATATATATATATATATATATATATATATATATATATATATATATATATATAATTACTGCTGACACATGTAGCCTACAGCTATCAAACATTATTGGGAACACTAAGGAAATCTCACACTCCTTAAATCATATGGGTGAGTGATTTATCGGTCACGCATGCCGATAAACACTCTCGAGAGTTACCTTACTCGATAGAGCGCTGGCGGTCTCTCCAGACGGCCTCCTCACTCACCAAATTCTACCAAAATTACGTTAATACATATATATATATATATATATATATATATATATATATATATATATATATATATATATATATATATATATAAATATAAATCACACTTGTCACGGCCCTGGGAACAATACAAGAAATTAAGACCACACTGTGGTACACTCCACAATAATCATTGCCAGGAATCACTGGTGTTACACATACCTGAGCGCTCAGTGTTGGAATTCCACACCTGCAAGACCACACATGGAAATGATATCACTCCGTCCCACGGACGATCAAAAATGATTACCACAATGAAATAATATAATTATTACATGGACATCCTCTCAGTCCTTGGCTAATCTATGTATACTCTGTTCCCATGTGTACCCACACACACACACACACACTGTACATCTGTGTACACCAGACACAAGTCCCTCTGGACTGACAAGATGACAACAAGGGGTGATAATCTCCTCGTCTACACTCCACTCCACCTTAACAGGTGCTGCGTGACAATGTGACGGAACACTTGACCTCGAATTCAAGCTTTTAGAGACTAACTGATCACCAGAAATACATACATAGGTACTTACTCATTCACACTGCCGGCTACACACCATTCTCATACATCAGGCACCCCGCTATAGGTGGCTGACTCGCTCCGGGTGGCGTAGGCGGCGGTAATACCTTACGTGGTATTTATTCGAAAAATTGGCGGACACTCGAACCCCTCCCACTCTCAACACGGCTGAGTTCGCACCCTCAACCCACCGGTGAAGTGTAGCGTTCGTACCCAGGTGACGCGCACAACGATAGCGTCTCACACAAACATGGGAAATTTGCCCTAACACTGACACGAATTTCCCCGTTCCCATCGACTGCTACAGAGCACTAGCAAGTCTAATCAACACTGGTATGGGATCTACGAGTCCGTTACTGCTCGAATGCACATTCCCCACGATCCCAGATCACTGTACCTCTACCCACTGTACACAATGTCTTAAACCCCTCCAAGCGACGACTTCGGCCGGATTCTGTGACGACCGCTGTCATTGGTGAAGCAGGAAGCATCAGCAGTTGAGTAGTCCAGCCACCACGACGCCCTATACTTCAATTTGGCCGAATTGAATACAGAGAGCGTCTTGACAAGGTGGCAGCTGGGTTCAGAACGATGCTCACACCGACGACTCCCCGTCCTTCTGGAAATAACCAATGAGAGGAAGGCATACAGCGGCCTACCCCTCTCATCCAATCAGCGACGGTGTAGCATAGCCCCTAGGGCAACTCCAAGATGGCCGACCAACATGGCGGCTCAAGATGTTTACTAAGATGGCGGCTGTTTCCATGACAACGACTCAAGTAGCCAGCGAGCGCGGGAGGCCCACAGCTCACCCACGCCTGGGCCTAGCTGTTCCCGCGCAAAGTTGTCTCGCTCCATGCCATACAAGGAGATGATGCTATCAGCTCCAGCAGTCTCCACAGACATGCCACCCCGGCCAGGGTAACATTTATGGACTGCTGATGACTGGGGCTCTCACATGAGCCCAAACACTAGATGTTTCGGTTGCTGGTTACCAAACTTAAGTCCGCCCACTTAACAAGTGCACTTAACAAGTGTACTGGCTCCCACAGGCATAAGAGCACTATTGTAAGTGAGCTGGTGAACCATCTCCTCACACTTATACTCTTATTGAAGCCTTCAAGATAAGGCCATTGAGTATTCAAACTAACACCAGTACTTTAGTCATCTAATAATTATTACCAAATTACTATCTATCGATAATTCACGAGTGATGTGCTATAATTAAATAACCGTCCAAGATATGTGTAATGATATGTGACCCCAATATATATGTGAAGATAGGAGACCCCAAGATATGTGTAAAGATATATAACCCAAAGATATGAGTAAAGATGTGTAACCCCCAAGGTATGTGAAAAGATATGTGACTCCAAGACATGTGTAAAAATATAAGACCCCAAGATATGTGTGAAGAGTAACACCCAGCTCAAGAGAAAAATTTATATTCAGTCCATGTTTTTCTAATACAGTTCACTGAATAAAATAAATTCAATTTAACGAATTACCTGCTGGAAAATTCCCCACACGTATGATAATATGTTCGTATGATAACATGTTAATGTGGTCACATGTTAGTATAATCACTTGTTAGTATGATCATATGTTAGTATGATAACTTGTTAGCATAACATGTTAGGATGATCACATGTTAGTGTCATCACATGTTTGAATGATCACATGTTAGTATGATCACTTGTTAGTATGATAACATGTTAGTATGATCACATGTTAGTATGATCACTTGTTAGTATGATCACATGTTAGTATGATCACTTGTTAGTATGATCATTTGTTAGTATAACATGTTAGTATGATCACATGTTAGTATGATCATTTGTTAGTATGATAACATGTTAGTATGATCACATGTTAATATGATCATTTGTTAGTATGATAACATGTTATTATGATCACATGTCGTATGATCACATGTTAGTATGATCACTTGTTAGTATGATCACATGTTAGTATGATAACATGTTAGTATGATCACATGTTAGTATGATAACATGTTAGTATGATCACATGTTAGTATGGACACACATTAATATGATCACATGTTAGTATGATCACATGTTAGTATGATCACATGTTAGTATGATAACATTTTAGCATGATCACATGTTAATTAGTATGATGACATTTTAGTATGATCACTTGTTAGTATCATAACATGTTAGTATGATCACATGTTAGTATGATCACTTGTTAGTATGATCATTTGTTAGTATAACATGTTAGTATGATCACATGTTAGTATGATCATTTGTTAGTATGATAACATGTTAGTATGATCACATGTTAATATGATCATTTGTTAGTATGATAACATGTTAGTATGATCACATGTAGTATGATCACATGTTAGTATGATCACTTGTTAGTATGATCACATGTTAGTATGATAACATGTTAGTATGATCACATGTTAGTATGATAACATGTTAGTATGATCACATGTTAGTATGGTCACTTGTTAGTACAATCACATTTTAGTTTGATCACATGTTAGTATGATAACATGTTAGAATCATCACAGGTTAATTAGTATGATAACATGTTAGTATGATAACATATTAGTATGATCACATGTTAGTATGATCACATGTTAGTATGATAACATGTTAGTATGATAACAAGTTAGTATGATCACTTGTTAGTATGATCACATGTTAGTATGATCACATGTTTGTATGATAACATGTTAGCATGATCACATTATAATTAGTATGATAACGTGTTAAAATGATAACATGTTAGTATGATAACATGTTAGTATAATCACATGTTAGTATGATCACATGTTAGTATGATAACATGTTAGCATGATCACAGGTTAATTAGTATGATAACATGTTAGTATGATCACATGTTTGCATAATAACATGTCAGCATGATCACATGTTAGTATGATCACATGTTAGTATGATAAAATGTAAGTATGAAAACATGTTAGTTTGATCACATGTTAGTATGATAAAATGTAAGTATGAAAACATGTTAGTTTGATCACATGTTAGTATGATAAAATGTTAGTATGGTAACATGTGGAGATACGTGAGGAATTTTTATACAAATTAATAGAAACATTTTATAATAATATCATAAATGAAACAATTCCTATTTATTAGCTAATGTCAGGGGGGTCAGCAGGAGTGACACCTTCTGAGGTCAGGTGTTACGTACCCTTCGTAACCGGGTTCTTTATATAATGTGAGCCCACTCAAGTTCAGAGGACCCTAATCTTGGTGGGGAAGTATAGTGCAATGTTTAAAGGTAATATTAAAAGAAAGACACTTAAAGTATCCCGTTATTATTTCCCATCACCATAAGAATGCATATTTATAATATATACAACGCTACGAGAGATCAAACGGATTGGCGTTGCTAGCCGTTACGCTAGCCTGCTCCACGGTTGACAATCACAAAGTGCTTCTGCCGAGGTCTTCTTTGCGCACTCGCTGGTACGCCTTGGCAACAAAGCGCTCAACCACAGAGCTCCTCTAGCCACAATGGTTAGCATCTCCAGGAGTAAAGTCCACAGCACTCGACCATCCCACTTGGCTAGTCCATCCAGGAGTAAAGTCCACAGCGCTCGACCATCCCACTTGGCTAGTCCATCCAGGAGTAAAGTCCACAGCACTCGACCAGCCCACTTGGCTAGTCCATCCAGGAGTAAAGTCCACAGCACTCGACCAGCCCACTTGGCTAGTCCCTCCAAGAGTAAAGTCCACAGCACTCGACCAGCCCACTTGGCTAGTCCATCCAGGAGTAAAGTCCACAGCACTCGACCAGCCCACTTGGCTAGTCCATCCAGGAGTAAAGTCCACAGCGCTCGACCAGTCCACTTGGCTAGTCCCTCCAAGAGTAAAGTCCACAGCGCTCGACCAGCCCACTTGGCTAGTCCATCCAAGAGTAAAGTCCACAGCGCTCGACCAGCCCACTTGGCTAGTCCCTCCAAGAGTAAAGTCCATAGCGCTCGACCAGGTTATCTTGAGGTTATCTTGAGAGGATTTCGAGGCTTTTTAGTGTCCCCGCGGCCCGGTCCTCGACCAGGCCTCCACCCCCAGGAAGCAGCCTGTGACAGCTGACTAACACCCAGGTACCTATTTTACTGCTAGGTAACAGGGGCATAGGGTGAAAGAAACTATGCCCATTGTTTCTCGCCGGCGCCTGGGATCGAACCCAGGACCACAGGATCACAAGTCCCGCGTGCTGTCCGCTCGGCCGACCGGCTCCCTACTTAGCTAGTCCACTTTAAACATTACACTATATTTCCACCAAGATTAGGGTCCTCTGAACTTGAGTTGGATCACAGTTTATAAAGAACCTGGTTACGAAGGGTTCGTAACATCAGGGGTCAGCAGGAGTGACCCCCTCTGAGGTCAGGAGACAGCAGAAGTGACCCCCTGAGGTCAGGGTCAGCAGAAGTGACCCCCTCTGAGGTCAGGGGTCAGCAGGAACCCTCTGAGGTCAGGAGTCAGCAGGAGTGACCCCCTCTGAGGTCAGGGGTCAGCAGGAGTGACCCTCTCTGAGGTCAAGGGTTAGCTGGAGTGACCCCCTCTGAGGTTAGGGGTCAGCAGGAGTGACCCACTCTGAGGTCAGGGGTAAGCAGGAGTGACGCCCTTCCCCCTTGACCCCGGGGAGGGGTCATATTTCAGCACGACCCCCTCCTCCATGACCCCAGGGGAGGGGACACATTTTAGCACGACTTCCTCCCCCTTGACCCCAGGGAGGGGGTCACATTTCAGCACGATAGCTTTCCCACCTGAAGCATATGACATTTCCACGCGTCTGTAAATATTATTTTACAACATTTAAACTGACGATATTTACCTTGACCACATTTACAATACCGACATTTTACACCAATTTTTCACTCCTAAATTTTTGTGAATAACTGACTCGCTTTTGTTCCGGTTGCCCTCGGAAATTAATAAAAGCTGCCATGAGACTGAAACTTATATGGAAATTGCGTGAGCTCGGAGGAGCTTTTGTCATGGCAGGAAGCAGTTTGTTCAGGTGAAATATGCAGCCCGCCCCTTGGTCCCCTTCTGTTAAATTTTTGAATGTTTTCACGGCATGCCACTAAAAATTCTGTGGAGTTAAAGCAATTTTTTATTTCCATAATTGTTGCTGAACTCTGAGAGGCGATACAGGGAGTTTTACAGGGCAGGAATGTTGGCTGGATAGTTCTGTAATGTTGTGTGGTGTGTGTTCAGTGTGGTGTTGTGTTTGTTTGGTGGTAGTGTGTGTCTTTAGTGTTGTGTGTTTTACGGTGTTTTGTGTTATGTTTGTGGTGTTGTGTGTTTTGTTGTGTTGTGTGTTTTGTCGTGGTGTAGGTTTTAGGTTGTTTTGTGGTGTTGTGTGTTTTGTTGTATTTTGTTGTGTTGTGTGTTTTGTGGTGTTATGTGTTTTGTTGTGTTTTGTGGTGATGTGTGTTTTGTGCTGGTGTGTGTTTTGTTGTATTGGCTGTTTTGTGGTGTTGTGCGTTTAGTTGTGGTTTGTGGTGTTGTGTATTTTGTTGCGTTTTGTGGTGTTCTGTATTTTATTGTGTTGTGTGTTTTGTGGTGTTGTGTGTTTTGGTGTGTTTTGTTGTGTTGTGTGTTTTGTGGTGTTGTGTGTTTTGTTGTGTTTGTGGTGTTGTGTGTTTTGTGGTGTTGTGTGTTTTGTTTTGTTTTGTGGTATTGTGTGTTTTGTGGTATTGTGTGTTTTGTAGTGTTGTGTGTTTTGTGGTTGTGTGTGTTTTGTGATGGTGAGTGTTTTATAGTGTTGTGTGTTGTTGGGGTTTCACCTTTTTACTTCTCTGTCCTTATTCTGGGGTGAGCAATAGTTATGCTCAAGGTCACTCACCGTAGCCCTGCGGGTCTTCACTCGATCCTCACGGCGCCACTGCACGCCAGGAGAGTCTCCCAGTCAATCTTAACGGCCTCTTATTAAGAAAGAGTGAGAACACGACTCGTTCACTTGACTGTCGTGTGCCCTCCCCAACAATCGGGCTCTACAGTTGACCACAAGGTCGCCAACTGGTGATTTAGGTGGCCAGTAACACCATCAGTGGACTGGTGGAATTAGTGGTAGCCTTGGCAAGGTCACACTCAAAAGATCAGGAATCAGGCAGGTACTTATTGTTATCACTCTATGCTTACCAGTATAATATAGCCACAAGATCAATGGAGGGGATGATATAAACACAAAGATAGTTTTGTATTTTACTTAAAATATATGAAAGATGTCACAAAGGCCAAACAACAACAAATAAATCAACTGATCCTGACGCGGCCGGTAATTCCCACGAATAGTATGCGATCACTAGGTGGCAACACCTCCCCTACTCATCAAGTGTCAAGAACAGCTGATCGCCTGACCCCCGCGCGGAAGCTCTTTGCTTGTTTTCAGAATCACGTGTGCTGTTTCTTTAAGTTCTCCAATATTACTATGAACTCGCACACACGGTATTGGCTACAATAGCACGTATCACTTGGTTACACTGTACTCAGGCTCAAACAGTCTTTTCTACAATCAATGCTACCATGACTCACTTTAATGGTCTTACACTGTTATTCATCCAACAATATATTATGACATATTAACACTGGAGTTTTCAGTACTTTCTCTCGTGGGTGATAACGCAATAATTCACTGTACTCACAAGCGACTTATCACTGCATGAACATAGCATATATAATGTAGATACATCAAATATCAATACATGGAAAATAAATGATTTCTGGGCACACAGCCTAACTTTCAAATACTGGCATAATATTATATATAATTTACTACTATATGTTCATATCAAAATCTATAGTAAGATATACACAACACAGTAAATTTATCACTTGTTCCTGGTGCCTGTACACACCAATAATCAACATGAATATTACAAGTACTCATGATAGTACTGTCTAGCACACTGGTGCTTTATCGTGACATGGGTGAGACTTGCTCACGACATATAAAATCCTCAGGCTAGATAATATAGCCGAATAACATAGCTAACTAAAGGGGAATGGGCAGGGAACTAGAAACACCTACTTCACCCTATCCTCCGATGAGAGTCGAGATGTAGCTCCTGGTCCTCGTGTCGGGAACGCCCCCACACGCACGTCGTCGTGTCCTACCAGAGCCTCTCGTCGTCCCACCGTTTAGCGCGTCGTCTCTGTGCCCTCTTCACTGCAGGTCCGTGCTCCTTCTTGACTTCTTGAAGGTTGGAGTCGGTCTCCTGGCCGTCGTCTTCCCCCATCAACGGCTGCCGCCTACGTCTCAGCTACAGTCGTCCGGTTTCCCCAAATAGTCCTCTCTTCCTCAGCTACCCAGTGGCTCTGTCTGCCACTACGCTGTCACGAACTGGTGAATTGCCACAGACGTCACCTACGTCACTGCACGGCTTCACTGCTTCTTGCACAGCACCTGACTGGAGCACTTGTTGCTCAAATAACCGTCAATTCCCTCTTCTGGTTCAACACATGAACTAGGGAAGACTTCTCAGAGTACTGGCGGACTTCAGGTGACGCGTAAATCCACGGGAGCGGGAAACAACTGTCCAACTGACAGGACCAACCGTCGCACGTCCGACCTCTATGACGTGTCGTGTCTGACTGCTGGCGCCAGCCCGGCTCGCGGGCTGGACCCCCTTCCTTCGTGACGTCACTTTCGCCACGGGAGGTTTTTCATTGGCTCCCGGTGCCACATTGCTGTCGGTGACCAATCCGGTGCCACTGACGTCACACGGTTTTGGCGGGAGATCAGGGAGGCAAGCGCCATCTTGGCTCCCTAAAGGGTCTATACCACAGGCCAAAATATTGCTATTTCACAAATTTCTCGGCTCTCCGAGAACACTTCACTCTCTCCCATATATCAAATCGTAGCCTGCAACGTAGAGAACGCTTGGGAAAAGTAGACATGACTCTTACTGCAGGCGTGGGAGAATTATAAGGGGGGGGGGGGGAACTCCGTCACAGTGTTTTGTTGTGTTTTATGGTTCTGTGTGTTTTGTGGTGTTATTTGTTTTGTGGTTTTGTGTGCTTTGTTGTGTTTTGTGTTTTGGTGGTGGTGTGAGTTGTGAAGACCCCTGGCAAACAAATGCCAACCTAGAAGACCCCCGACAAACAAAAGTCAACCAAGAGGACTCCCGACAAACAAAAGTCAACCAAGAAGACCCCCAACAAACAAAAGCCAACCAAGAAACCCCCTGACAAACAAAAGCCAATCAAGAAGACCCCCGACAAACAAAAGCCAACAAGACTCCCGACAAACAAAAGTCAACCACGAGAACCCCCGACAAACAAAAGTCATCCAAGAAGACCCTGACAAACTAAAGCCAACCAAGAAGACCCCCGACAAACTAAAGCCAACCAAGAAGACCCCGACAAACTAAAGCCAACCAAGAAGACCCCGACAAACTAAAGCCAACCTACAAGACCCCGACAAACTAAAGCCAACCTAGAAGACCTCGACAAACTAAAGCCAACCAAGAAGACCTCGACAAACTAAAGCCAACCAAGAAGACCCCGACAAACTAAAGCCAACCTAGAAGACCCCGACAAACTAAAGCCAACCTAGAAGACCTCGACAAACTAAAGCCAACCAAGAAGACCCCGACAAACTAAAGCCAACCAAGAAGACCCCGACAAACTAAAGCCAACCTAGAAGACCCCGACAAACTAAAGCCAACCTAGAAGACCCCGACAAACTAAAGCCAACCAAGAAGACCTCGACAAACTAAAGCCAACCAAGAAGACCCCGACAAACTAAAGCCAACCTAGAAGACCCCGACAAACTAAAGCCAACCAAGAAATCCCTGACAAACAAAAGCCAACCAAGAAATCCCTGACAAACAAAAGCCAACCAAGAAGACCGCCGACAAACAAAAGCCAACCAAGAAGACCGCCGACAAACAAAAGCCAACCAAGAAGACCTCCGACAAACAAAAGCCAACCAAGAAATCCCTGACAAACAAAAGCCAACCAAGAAGACCTCCGACAAACAAAAGCCAACCAAGAAATCCCTGACAAACAAAAGCCAACCAAGAAACCCCCTGACAAATATAAGTCAACCAAGAAGACCCCCGACCAACAAGTAAACCAAGAAGACCGCCGACAAACAAAAGCCAACCAAGAAGACCTCCGACAAACAAAAGCCAACCAAGAAGACCGCCGACAAACAAAAGCCAACCAAGAAGACCTCCGACAAACAAAAGCCAACCAAGAAGACCTCCGACAAACAAAAGCCAACCAAGAAGACCTCTGACAAACAAAAGCCAACCAAGAAGACCGCCGACAAACAAAAGCCAACCAAGAAGACCGCCGACAAACAAAAGCCAACCAAGAAACCCTCCGACAAACAAAAGCCAACCAAGAAGACCTCCGACAAACAAAAGCCAACCAAGAAACCCCTGACAAACGAATGCCAACCAATGTAAAAACAGGCCATCCTGCTGCTGTGGTAGTACTTACAGTACCGATGAGGACCATAGTATATATACCCACCTACAATGATATTAGAAAGTACAACTCTGAACTATTAAGTCGGACAAACGGGAAAAATAATTTATTCTTATGTTGCTCTGACAAACTAACCTAACCTAACCGCCCGAGGCCTAGTACACGATATCTCAGGCCTGATATATTACATTTGTGTGCTATACTAGGCCTAGGAATATTTATGTTTGTTTCTTAGCTCCTTTTATTTTGAAAGAATTGTTTACTAGACCATAAACGCCTATCAATAAGCTAAGTACGGATTCGTGACTATTAACTACAGTCACAATATGTACTCTCTAAACAAGAGAATTGGTCGGGTAAAATGTATGCACTATTTATTCACTTCATACCCCCGACAAATGATTCACTTCATTTACTTCATACCCCCGATTATTTATCTTTTGTAGGGTGTAGGTATAGAGCGCTCAGGTTAGATATAGAGCGCTCAGGTTAGGTATAGGGCACACAGGATAGGTATAGAGTGCGTAGGTTAGATATAGAGCGCGTAGGTTAGATATAAAGCGCGTATGTTAGATATAGAGTGTGTAGGTGAGATATAGAGTGCACTGGTTAGGTATTGAGCACACAGGTTAGGTATAGAGCGCGTAGGATATATATAGAGCGCGTAGGTAAGATATAAATCGCACAGGTTAGGTATAGAGCGTGTAGGTTAGATATAGAGCGCATAGGCTAGATATAGAGCACACAGGTTAGATATAGAGCACTCCAATTAGGTATAGAGTGCTCAGGTTAGATAAAGAGCACACAGGTTAGGAATAGAGCACGTAAGTTAGATATAGAGCGCGCAGGTCAGATATAGAGCGCGTAGGTTAGATGTAGAGCGCACAGATTAGGTATAGAGACACAGGTTAGATATAGAGTGCGTAGGTTAGATATAGAGCGCGTAGGGTAGATATAGAGCGCAGAAGTTATATATAGAGTACACAGGTAAGGTATAGAGCACACAGGTTAGGCATAGAGCGCGTAGATTAGATATAGAGCACGTAGGTTAGATATAGAGCACGTAGGTTAGGTATAGAGCGCGTAGGTTAGATATAGAGCGCGTAGGTTAGATATAGAGCGCAGAGGTTATATATAGAGTACACAGGTAAGGTATAGAGCACACAGGTTAGGTATAGAGCGCGTAGATTAGATAAAGAGCACGTAGGTTAGATATAGAGCACGTAGGTTAGGTATAGAGCGCGTAGGTTAGATATAGAGCGTGGAGGTATATATCAGCGCACTCTAACAGAGGGCGCTTTAGGACATGAGACCAGCTAGTATTTGTGACCAGAGGTGACCACAGTATGTAGTGACCAGAGGTGGCCACAGTATGTAGTGACCAGAGGCGGCCACAGTATGTAGTGACCAGAGGCGGCCACAGTATGTAGTGACCAGAGGTGGCCACAGTATGTAGTGACCAGAGGTGGCCACAGTATGTAGTGCCCAGAGGCGGCCACAGTATGTAGTGACCAGAGGTGGCCACAGTATGTAGTGACCAGAGGTGGCCACAGTATGTAGTGACCAGAGGTGGCCACAGTATGTAGTGACCAGAGGCGGCCACAGTATGTAGTGACCAGAGGTGGCCACAGTATGTAGTGACCAGAGGTGGCCACAGTATGTAGTGACCAGAGGCGGCCACAGTATGTAGTGACCAGAGGTGGCCACAGTATGTAGTGACCAGAGGCGGCCACAGTATGTAGTGACCAGAGGTGGCCACAGTATGTAGTGACCAGAGGTGGCCACAGTATGTAGTGACCAGAGGCGGCCACAGTATGTAGTGACCAGAGGTGGCCACAGTATGTAGTGACCAGAGGTGGCCATAGTATGTAGTGACCTGAGGCGGCCACAGTATGTAGTGACCAGAGGTGGCCACAGTATGTAGTGACCAGAGACGGCCACAGTATGTAGTGACGGGAGGTGGCGACAGTATGTAGTGACCAGAGGTGGCCACAGTATGTAGTGACCAGAGGCGGCTACAGTATGTAGTGACCAGAGGCGGCCACGGTATGTAGTGACCAGAGGTGGCCACAGTATGTAGTGACAGGAGGTGGCCACAGTATGTAGTGACCAGAGGCGGCTACAGTATGTTGTGACCAGAGGCGGCCACAGTATGTAGTGACCAGAGGCGGCCACAGTATGTAGTGACCAGAGGTGACCACAGTATGTAGTGACCGGAGGTGGCGACAGTATGTAATGACCAGAGGCGGCCACAGTATGTAGTGACCAGAGGCGGCCACAGTATGTAGTGACCTGAGGCGGCCACAGTATGTAGTGACCAGAGGTGGCCACTGTATGTAGTGACCATAGGCGGCCACAGTATGTAGTGACCTGAGGCGGCCACAGTATGTAGTGACGGGAGGTGGCCACAGTATGTAGTGACCAGAGGCGGCCACAGTATGTAGTGACGGGAGGTGGCGACAGTATGTAGTGACCAGAGGCGGCCACAGTATGTAGTGACCAGAGGCGGCCACAGTATGTAGTGACCAGAGGTGACCACAGTATGTAGTGACCGGAGGTGGCGACAGTATGTAATGACCAGAGGCGGCCACAGTATGTAGTGACCAGAGGCGGCCACAGTATGTAGTGACCTGAGGCGGCCACAGTATGTAGTGACCAGAGGTGGCCACAGTATGTAGTGACCAGAGGTGGCCACAGTATGTAGTGACCAGAGGTGGCCACAGTATGTAGTGACCAGAGGCGGCCACAGTATGTAGTGACCAGAGGCGGCCACAGTATGTAGTGACCTGAGGCGGCCACAGTATGTAGTGACCAGAGGTGGCCACAGTATGTAGTGACCAGAGGTGGCCACAGTATGTAGTGACCAGAGACGGCCACAGTATGTAGTGACCAGAGACGGCCACAGTATGTAGTGACCTGAGGTGGCCATAGTATGTAGTGACCAGAGACGGCCACAGTATGTAGTGACCAGAGGCGGCCAAACTATGTAGTGACCTGAGACGGCCACAGTATGTAGAGACCTGAGACGGCCACAGTATGTAGTGACCTGAGACGGCCAAAGTATGTAGTGACCTGAGACGGCCACAGTATGTAGTGACCTGAGACGGCCACAGTATGTAGTGACCTGAGACGGCCACAGTATGTAGTGACCTGAGACGGCCAAAGTATGTAGTGACCTGAGACGGCCACAGTATGTAGTATTATAGTTTATGTGTTGGTGGTTTTGTCGTCGTTGATCCTTCTCTACGGACAACCCAACCCACAACTCGGTAGAGTGCTTATACCTCACTAGGAGATCACCCTTGGCGCTTCTGGCTCTTGGAGAGGGGCTCAACGTCACCGTTTAGGGGATGCGGCTCCAACACTTAGCCTCGTTGTCACGTGCACACACCCACTCGAGCCGCTGTGACTCCCCACTCTCTCCTTATGAGATATCATCTCCTCAATCCCCTATGACTTATTAGTATTACCTTCTACCCTGTCCACAGCAGTGGTTCTTGGTTCTTTCTCTCTCTCTCTCCTTCTTTACTACCTCCTGGGAAGCCTCACTAGGACAAGGGCAAACACTAGCAAATTGGGATACATTTACTGGACAAAGCACATACACGATACATACACACATATAATAATAATGAATCCTATACTCTATAATATTACAATCAGGTTGCACTCCAACACCATCAGAACTCTATCGTCAGCTTATCAAGTGGTATCCTATCTCCTGGTTCACCACCTGATACTATCAACCTCCTCAAGTTGATCAAGTCTACATACACTGTTGCACCATCAGCAAGAGAATATATATATGTATCTATAAATGTGTACAAAGAAAATCAGCATTTGAATGCAATAACATATATCAGTATAAATGTTCATTGATACACAACAATGATCAATCGATCACTCTATCAGTCCTAGAACGCATACGCCTATAGATAATCCAGCCTACGTCTGTAACTCTAAACTTAAGTATAAAACACTCCTTGACGTGAGAATGCAAACAACCACTCACCTCTCACTGCGTCTTGCACACTAATGACAACCAAACACTATCAACTCCCTACAAGTAATCCATCAGAACTTCCCTTCCACCTCTGGAAGTTTACTACCCTGATATCTTTAGGTTCTTCCGGGCTTCACTACCAGGATCCTCTGCAGCTCCTCCAGGCTGCTATCATGAAGTTTCCTTGAGCAACTACGGTGCTTCACCCTTCTGCTAGGGTCCTCCACAGCTCTCCTGGCTGCTACACCATGAAGTTTCCTCGAGCAACTATGGTGCTTCACCACATCTACAGAAGCACGTGACACTCCTCTTCACTGCTTCTCCTCACAGCTCGAGGCCCTCGCCTCCACTACCTTGGAGTCTCATCAACTACTTCATCTGTGCTGGCTTCGAAGTTCTCAGTAACTTCTTCCCCAAAGACAAACCTGCAACCCATCGACACTCCAATAAAAATGTTTCCCCTTTAACACATAAACAAAAATAATCACACAATATGTTTGCCTCAAACCTCTATCTGTCCTCTACATACAGTGAGAGTGGAGCCCCCGTTTTGGGCGGGTCCATACTCCACCTCGCCTGGCGGGTGTGAGTCACACTGGGAGGGTCCTTCGCTGTCAGGAGCCGGGCTCCCTCAGTTGCCTGCCAGCGCTCAGAGGAGGCGGATGTCGCTCCTTGTTCCTCCCTCTCCACTCTCTTATTTCAGACCTTCTGCCTTATTAAAACATGTCTAACTTATCAATAAACATTGCTACTGTCGTTGGGCACACGACCAACTACAAGCAATCACTATGAACTGGCGTATATCGTGCTTACCACAGATTGTCTGGTCAAGGGCGCTCCTCCCTCTGACGAAGCTTGGTCAGGCCGCTTCCACGGCTCACAATAATGCCTCTGGTTGGTTTAATACTCTCCTCGTCGACCAAGACTTGAGACCACAACGTTCCCAGCTCGATTCCACACCTGGTACGTCTGCACACTTCTCTTCTCTTCGAGATATATCACTAGGGGTTCCCTTCTGACGGGAGCTCCAACGGAGCGCGGTATTCCCCTGCAATGTCTGGCACTCAAGTGAGGTCAAAGCCCTCCAGAAGCGAGCCTCAAGCCTCCAGCAAAATGTCCACATTTCCTAGCCAGTCATTTATCTGTTTTCTTCTTCACTGCCCATAATCTTAAATTGTTATTTATATCCAAGCAACTATTTTACATATGTGTTATCACCTCAATATTTGCTAGACCTTCTAATCAGGTTAGGCTTGCTGAATAACTCTCAAGGGGGAGACTCGTTTCTCCTGTAGGCTGAGATCATAAAAGTAGTAACCAGAGACGGCCACAGTATGTTGTGACCAGAGACGGCCACAGTATGTAGTGACCTGAGGCGGCCAAAGTATGTTGTGACCAGACACGGCCACAGTATGTAGTGACCAGAAGCGGACACAGTATGTAGTGACCAGAGGTGGCCACAGTATGTAGTGACCAGAGGTGGCCACAGTATGTAGTGACCAGAGGTGGCCATAGTATGTAGTGGCCATAGTATGTAGTGGCCATAGTATGTAGTGGCCATAGTATGTAGTGACCAGAGGCGGCCACAGTATGTAGTGACCAGAGCTGGCCACAGTATGTAGTGACCAGAGGCGACCACAGTATGTAGTGACCAGAGGTGGCCACAGTATGTAGTGACCAGAGGTGGCCATAGTATGTAGTGACCAGAGACGGCCACAGTGTGTAGTGACCTGAGGCGGCCAAAGTATGTAGTGACCAGAGACGGCCACAGTATGTAGTGACCAGAGGTGGCCACAGTATGTAGCGACCAAGGCGGCCACAGTATGTAGTGACCAGAGGTGGCCACAGTATGTAGTGACCAGAGGTCGCCACAGTATGTAGTGACCAGAGGTGGCCACAGTATGTAGTGACCAGAGGTGGCCATAGTATGTAGTGACCAGAGGTGGCCATAGTATGTAGTGACCAGAGGTGGCCACAGTATGTAGTGACCAGAGGTGGCCACAGTATGTAGTGACCAGAGGTGGCCATAGTATGTAGTGACCAGAGGTGGCCATAGTATGTAGTGACCAGAGGCGGCCACAGTATGTAGTGACCAGAGGCGGCCACAGTATGTAGTGACCAGAGGTGGCCACAGTATGTAGTGACCTGAGGTGGCCACAGTATGTAGTGACCAGAGGTGGCCACAGTATGTAGCCACCAGAGGTGGCCATAGTATGTAGTACCCAGAGGTGGCCATAGTATGTAGTGACCAGAGGCGGCCACAGTATTTAGTGACCAAGGCGGCCACAGTATGTAGTCACCAGAGGTGGCCACAGTATGTAGTGACCAGAGGTGGCCACAGTATGTAGTGACCAGAGGTGGCCACAGTATGTAGTCACCAGAGGTGGCCATAGTATGTAGTGAACAGAGGTGGCCACAGTATGTAGTGACCAGAGGCGGCCACAGTATGTAGTGACCAAAGGTGGCCAGAGTATGTAGTGACCTGAGGTGGCCACAGTATGTAGTCACCAGAGGTGGCCATAGTATGTAGTGACCAGAGGTGGCCATAGTATGTAGTGACCAGAGGCGGCCACAGTATGTAGTGACCAGAGGTGGCCATAGTATGTAGTGACCAGAGGTGGCCATAGTATGTAGTGACCAGAGGCGGCCATAGTATGTAGTGACCAGAGGTGGCCATAGTATGTAGTGACCAGAGGTGGCCACAGTATGTAGTGACCAGAGGTGGCCACAGTATGTAGTGACCAGAGGTGGCCACAGTATGTAGTGACCAGAGGTGGCCACAGTATGTAGTGACCAGAGGCGGCCACAGTATGTAATGACCAGAGGTGGCCACAGTATGTAGTGACCAGAGGTGGCCACAGTATGTAGTGACCAGAGGTGGCCATAGTATGTAGTGACCAGAGGTGGCCACAGTATGTAGTGACCAGAAGTGGCCACAGTATGTAGTGACCAGAGGTGGCCATAGTATGTAGTGACCAGAGGTGGCCATAGTATGTAGTGACCAGAGGTGGCCATAGTATGTAGTGACCAGAGGTGGCCATAGTATGTAGTGACCAGAGGTGGCCATAGTATGTAGTGACCAGAGGTGGCCATAGTATGTAGTGACCAGAGGCGGCCACAGTATGTAGTGACCAGAGGCGGCCACAGTATGTAATGACCAGAGGTGGCCACAGTATGTAGTGACCAGAGGTGGCCACAGTATGTAGTGACCAGAGGTGGCCACAGTATGTAGTGACCGGAGTTGGCCACAGTATGTTGTGACCAGAGGTGGCCACAGTAGGTAGTGACCAGAGGTGGCCACAGTATGTAGTGACCAGAGGCGGCCACAGTATGTAGTGACCAGAGGTGGCCATAGTATGTAGTGACCAGAGGTGGCCACAGTATGTAGTGACCAGAAGTGGCCACAGTATGTAGTGACCAGAGGTGGCCATAGTATGTAGTGACCAGAGGTGGCCACAGTATGTAGTGACCAGAGGTGGCCACAGTATGTAGTGACCAGAGGTGGCCATAGTATGTAGTGACCAGAGGTGGCCATAGTATGTAGTGACCAGAGGCGGCCACAGTATGTAGTGACCAGAGGTGGCCATAGTATGTAGTGACCAGAGGTGGCCACAGTATGTAGTGACCAGAGGTGGCCATAGTATGTAGTGACCAGAGGTGGCCATAGTATGTAGTGACCAGAGGCGGCCACAGTATGTAGTGACCAGAGGTGGCCATAGTATGTAGTGACCAGAGGCGGCCACAGTATGTAGTGACCAGAGGTGGCCACAGTATGTAGTGACCAGAGGTGGCCACAGTATGTAGTGACCAGAGGTGGCCACAGTATGTAGTGACCAGAGGTGGCCACAGTATGTAATGACCAGAGGCGGCCACAGTATGTAGTGACCAGAGGCGGCCACAGTATGTAGTGACCAGAGGTGGCCACAGTATGTAGTGACCAGAGGTGGCCACAGTATGTAGTGACCAGAGGTGGCCACAGTATGTAGTGACCAGAGGTGGCCACAGTATGTTGTGACCAGAGGTGGCCACAGTATGTAGTGACCAGAGGCGGCCACAGTATGTAGTGACCAGAGGTGGCCATAGTATGTAGTGACCAGAGGTGGCCACAGTATGTAGTGACCAGAGGTGGCCACAGTATGTAGTGACCAGAGGCGGCCACAGTATGTAGTGACCAGAGACGGCTTCACTACTGTCATCAGTTGGTCGGGAAGGGTGGGTGTGCCTGCGGTCTTGTACTCACCTACTTGTGCTTGCGTGGTTGAGCTCTGGCTCTTTGGTCCCGCCTCTCAACTGTCAATCAACTGGTGTACAGGTTTCTGAGCCTACTGGGCTCTATCTTATCTACACTTGAAACTGTGTCTGGAGTCAGCCTCCACCACATCGCTGCCTAATGCATTCCATTTATTAACTACTCTGACAATTAAAAAAATATTTTCAAAATCTCTATGGCTCTTCTGGGTACTCAGTTTTAACTTGTGTCCCCATGTGCATGTGCCCCTTGTTTCAAATAAACTGTCTTTATCATCCCTATTTCCTCAAAATCTGGAATGTGGTGATCTTGTCTCTCCGAACTCTCCTCTTTCCAGCGACGTGAGGTTCAGTTCCCGTAGTATGTTCTCGTAGCTTGTACCCCTCAGCTCGGGTACCAGTCTGGTGGTATACCTCTGAACCTTCTCCAATTTAGTCTTGTGCTTCACTAGGTTCAACACTACTTTTTTCCTTAGAAAACAAAACGTTTGCCCTGCAAGATGGTGTCGGGTTACAATCAAGTTTCAGTATAAAAAACGGGATGAAACCAATTAATAGTAAATCACTTGATACAATTATCGTTCAGATGTTGTGTTTTTCCTCTCCTTCTTTCCTTCCCTCCGTACTAACTCCCGTCCTATGTCTGTCTATATCTATGTCTCTCCTCACTTCATTTTTCCACAGAAATTCGACGTAAATACAAGCAGTAAATAATTTTTCACTAAACTTTGAAATTCTGAAATTTTCCCAAAACTGCCACAAATGTAAAGTTTACGGCAGAGGCTCCTCTAATTCCCGCCGTTTTCTTTAATGGGAAACCCTGCCGGGGGAAATATTAGCAGAGAACCGTCGAATATTAAATATAAAAATCCGTTTAATATATGAAAATGAGTTTACTTAACCAACCTCCAGGGAGGAAAAACAATCGAATTTAGATGATAATTCATTGTTCTCTTGGTCTGGTGCTGCGCTTTCGTTCTCGTCTTCTCTTACGATGTTCACAGTTCTTCACCGTTGTTCACTTGTTCGCGAGAACGGTACATTCATGATAATTCATGATCAAATGTGAATGTGTAATTAAAATGTTTTGTTGAGTCGTCATGGTCGAATATGTCACTGACCAAGTGTCCCAATGTTATCAGTGACCAGGTGCCCCCATGTGGTCAGTGACCAGGTGTCACCATGTGGTCAGTGACCAGGTGTCACCATGTGGTCAGTGACCAGGTGTCACCATGTGGTCAGTGACCAGGTGCCACCATGTGGTCAGTGACCTGGTGTCACCATGTGGTCAGTGACCAAGTGTCACCATGAGGTCAGTGACCAGGTGTCACCATGTGAGTCAGTGACTAGGTGTCACCATGTGGTCAGTGACCAGGTGTCACCATGTGGTCAGTGACCAAGTATCACCATGTGGTCACTGACCAAGTGTCACCATGAGGTCAGTGAACAAGTGTCACCATATGGTCACTGACCAGGTGTCGCTATGACGTCAGTGACCAGGTGTCACAATGAGGTCACTGACCAGGTGTCACCATGAGGTCACTGACCAGGTGTCACCCTGAGGTCAGTGACCAGGTGTCACCATGAGGTCACTGACCAGGTGTCACCATGAGGTCACTGACCAGGTGTCACCATGTGGTCAGTGACCAGGTGTCACAATGAAGTCAGTGACCAAGTGTCACCATGTTGTCACTGACCAGGTGTCACCATGAGGTCAGTGACCAGGTGTCACCATGAGGTCACTGACCAGGTGTCACCATGAGGTCACTGACCAGGTGTCACCATGAAGTCAGTGACCAGGTGTCACCATGAGGTCACTGACCAGGTGTCACCATGAGGTCACTGACCAGGTGTCACCATGAGGTCAGTGACCAGGTGTCACTATTAGGTCAGTGAGCAGGTGTCACCATGTTGTCACTGACCAGGTGTCACCATGACGTCAGTGACCAGGTGTCACAATGAGGTCAGTAACCAGGTGTCACCATGTTGTCACTGACCTAGTGTCACCATGAGGTCAGTGACCAGGTGTCACTATTAGGTCAGTGACCAGGTGTCACCATGTTGTCACTGACCAGGTGTCACCATGACGTCAGTGACCAGGTGTCATCATGAGATCAGTGACCAGGTGTCACCATGACGTCAGTGACCAGGTGTCACCATGTTGTCACTGACCAGGTGTCACCATGTGGTCAGTGACCAGGTGTCACCATGAGGTCAGTGACCAGGTGTCACCATGAGGTCAGTGACCAGGTGTCACCATGAGGTCAGTGTGCAGGTGTCACCATGTTGTCACTGACCAGGTGTCACCATGAGGTCACTGACCAGGTGTCACCATGAGGTCAGTGACCAGGTGTCACCATGAGGTCTGTGACCAGGTGTCACCATGAGGTCACTGACCAGGTGTCACCATGAGGTCAGTGACCAGGTGTCACCATGAGGTCACTGACCAGGTGTCACCATGAGGTCACAGACCAGGTGTCACCATGAGGTCAGTGACCAGGTGTCACCATGAAGTCACTGACCAGGTGTCACCATGAAGTCAGTGACCAGGTGTCCCAATGTGGTCAGTGAACAGGTGTCACCATGAGGTCACTGACCAGGTGTCACCATGACGTCAGTGACCAGGTGTCACAATGAGGTCAGTGACCAGGTGTCACCATGTGGTCACTGACCTGGTGTCACCATGACGTCAGTGACCAGGTGTCACAATGAGGTCAGCGACCAGGTGTCACTATTAGGTCAGTGACCAGGTGTCACCATGTTGTCACTGACCAGGTGTCACCATGACGTCAGTGACCAGGTGTCACAATGAGGTCAGTAACCAGGTGTCACCATGTTGTCACTGACCAGGTGTCACCATGAGGTCAGTGACCAGGTGTCACTATTAGGTCAGTGACCAGGTGTCACCATGTTGTCACTGACCAGGTGTCACCATGACGTCAGTGACCAGGTGTCATCATGAGGTCAGTGACCAGGTGTCACCATGACGTCAGTGACCAGGTGTCACCATGTTGTCACTGACCAGGTGTCACCATGTGGTCAGTGACCAGGTGTCACCATGAGGTCAGTGACCAGGTGTCACCATGAGGTCAGTGACCAGGTGTCACCATGAGGTCAGTGACCAGGTGTCACCATGAGGTCAGTGTGCAGGTGTCACCATGTTGTCACTGACCAGGTGTCACCATGAGGTCACTGACCAGGTGTCACCATGAGGTCAGTGACCAGGTGTCACCATGAGGTCAGTGACCAGGTGTCACCATGAGGTCAGTGACCAGGTGTCACCATGAGGTCAGTGACCAGGTGTCACCATGAGGTCAGTGACCACGTGTCCCCATGTTACTGTAGACATGGTCCTCGTCTGAGCCTGCACACTCTCAAGCCTCCAGCAGTCTACAAGGCTCCTCATCAACCCAAAAAACATAGAAAAACGACCATCCATATCAGCGTGGCTTAGGAGCCTCTTGCCCCAACTTGGTGAATCTGTCCCAAAGCCCCATTTCCCCCCCCCCCACTCTGGGAGAGGGGAGTCCGGTGTTGGCGTTCCCACACTTGGCCATTCCTGGGAGTTCTGTTCCGTGTTTCCTGGCGATGGCTGACTCATGTTGCCTCCCCTTTTTGTTTCCACCGGATATTTCCCAGGGTTCGACTCCCGCCACACCTCGCCACATGGGCGAGAATCTTCCAGGTGATGCTGTGCTTGTCGGCCGTATTGCATGTGGAGGGATAGCAGGTTCATGGCCTGGCTGATGTCGGCGGATGATGGAATTTTGTGAGGTGTTATGTGACGGTTCTTGTGATGTCACAGTGGCCCGTGATGTTATGATGTCACATTGGCCCGTGATGTTACGATGTCACAGTGGCCCGAGATGTTACGATGTCACAGTGACCAGTGATGTTATGATGTCACAGTGGCTCGTGATGTTACGATGTCACAGTGGCCCGTGATGCTACGATGTCACAGTGACCAGTGATGTTATGATGTCACAGAGGCGCGTGATGTTATGATGTCACAGTGGCCCGTAATGTTACGATGTCACAATGGCCCGTGATGTTACATTGTCACAGTGGCCCGTAATATTACGATGTCACAGTGGCCCGTGATGTTACGATGTCACAGTAACCCGTGATGTTACGATGTCACAGTGGCCTGTGATGTTACGATGTCACAGTGGCCCGTGATGTTATGATGTCACAGTGGCTCGTGATGTTACGATGTCACAGTGGCCCGTGATGTTATGATGTCACAGTGGCTCGTGATGTTACGATGTCACAGTGGCCTGTTAAGTTATGAGGTCACAGTGGCCCGTGATGTTATGATGTCACAGAGGCGCGTGATGTTATGATGTCACAGTGGCCCGTGATGTTATGATGTCTGTTACGAACCCGGATCCAGCGTCCGAGCACGGAGTAGTAACGACCACGCCATCTGTGGGTCAGCTCCCGAAAACCCCTGCCAAACGACGACGACACCTGGTGAGGATGCCGTGTACTAGCTACGAGGGCCAGTTTCCAGTCTGGTTCAGCGCTCAACACAGCCGCCACTGACCTCTGGTGAGGTGGTGCTCCGACGACAGCGCCATCTATGGACTGGATACGTCAGATGTTTGTGCCCGAGCCCGTAAGTGAGGTGTTTTAGTGTCCCAGTTATTGATGACGTGTCTGCTTACAGAGCCGACCTGGGACTGCTGTGATGGAAGTGGAGTCAGTCTACCCGAGGCAGCCAGTCTCCATACCTTGAACTTTGCTGCAGCTGTAGTGACGTCGTCACCCCGGAAGAACACTGGTGTGTTAGCCTGCCAGTGGAGTGGCAGTAAAAGGATTTATCCGGGACCGACTGTTGGAGACGATCATCCACTGGGGTACTGAAGATAGGAGAGTGATTTGTGGTGTCACACGAGGCTCCTGTCTAGGGCGTTCCCCTTTTATCGTTCGTGGAGTGGCCGTACCAGCCTTGTTGGCTCAGAACCTGCCAGCCGACCAGCTGGACGTGTGGTTGACGGCCTCCACGGCGGTGCACCCAGTGGACCTGTGTTTTGGCTGACCTGTGGCCAGGGTAGGCTCAACTTCTTTGGAGAATTCGTTGTGAGGCCACGAAGAAAGCACCAAGGACTCGGCACCGAGAGTTATGGCACCAGCGTCTTCAGCAGAAGACATCAATTGTGGATTAATCCCCTTGTAAAGTGTTAATACCCCTCCCCCTTGTGCACTGTTTTATTTTATATATTTAATCGGTGATGGTGTTAATTATAATATTAAGTTCTTAGCTTTCTTTCCCTACTCCCTTTAAGTTACTTGCATCACGGATCTCATCCCTTGATAGCCACTACTGGCTTGGGAACGGATACATATATCTTCCTCTAACAACATCAGAGTAAGGACCCCGTTGCGTCCCGAGAGGGCCGTAACAATGTCACACAGGCGCGTTATGTTACGATGTCACAGTGGCCCGTGATGTTACGATGTCACAGTGGCTCGTGATGTTACGATGTCACAGTGGCCCAATAAGTTATGAGGTCAAAGTGGCTCGTGATGTTACGATGTCACAGTGACTAGTGAAGTTACGATGTCACATTGGCCCGTGATGTTAAGAATTCACATTGGCCCGTGATGTTTCGATGTCACACGTGGCCCGTGATGTTACGATGTCACAGTGGTCCGAGATATTACGATGTCTCAGTGGCCCGTGATGTTATGATGTCACAGTGGCCCGTGATGTTACGATGTTACAGTGGCCCCGTTAAGTTATGAGGTCACATTGGCCGGTGATGTTACGATGTCACACGTGGCCCGTGATGTTAAGATGTCACATTGGCCTGTGATGTTAAGATGTCACATTGGCCCGTGATGTTACGATGTCACACGTGGCCCGTGATGTTAAGATGTCACATTGGCCCGTGATGTTAAGATGTCACATTGGCCCGTGATGTTACGATGTCACACGTGGCCCGTGATGTTTGGTGTTGGGCTTAAGGCCTATCAACCTCAGGAGGATTATTAGGGCCACCACAATATCTGTGAGGAGTAGTACCTGGTAGTAGTAGTACCTAGTAGTAGGAGTAGTACCTAGTAGTAGTTCCTAGTAGTACCTATTAGTAATAGTAGCAGTAGTAGTACCTAGTAGTACCTATTAGTAATAGTACCTAGTAGTAGTAGTACCTAGGAGTAGTACCTAGTAGTACTATTAGTACCAAGTAGTACCTAATAGTAGTAGTAGTAGTAGTACCTAGGAGTACCTAGTAGTAGCAGTAGTAGTAGTACCTAGGAGTAGTATCTAGTAGTACTAGTAGTAGTAGTTGAAGTACCTAGTAGGAGTACCTAGTAGTAGGAGTACCTAGTAGTAGTAGTACCTAGTAATTGTAGTAGTAGCAGTAGTAGAGCCTGAGAGTAGTACCTAGGAGTAGTACCTAGTAGTAGTAGTAGTAGTACCTAGAAGTAGTAGTAGTAGTACCTAGTAGTAGTAGTAGTAGTACCTAGGAATAGTAGTAGTAGTACCTAGGAATAGTAGTAGTAGTACCTAGTAGTAGTAATAGTAGTAGTAGTTTATTTATCCAATTTATACCCGTTGTTTCGTGTTCTGTCTTGCGTTGATATTTTTAATACCCTATTAATATCCCCTTTGTTATGTCCATTCATCCACTTGTAAACCTCTATCATGTCACCCCTAACTCTTCGCCTTTCCAGTGAATGCAACTTAAGCTTTGTTAATCTTTCTTCATATGAAAGATTTCTAATTTGTGGAATTAACTTAGTCATCCTACGTTGGACACGTTCAAGTGAATTTATATCCATTCTATAATACGGCGACCAAAACTGAACTGCATAATATAAATGGGGCCTAACCAGAGCAAGATATAGCTTAAGAACCACACCAGGTGTCTTGCTACTAAGGCTTCGATTAATAAATCCCAGTGTCCTATTCGCCTTATTACGAACATTCATGCATTGATCCTTTTGTTTTAAATTCTTACTAATCATAACTCCCAGATCCCTTTCGCAATCCAACTTTGCAATCTCAACACCATCTAGCTCGTATCTTGTAACTCTATCATCATTACCTAGCCTCAGAACTTTACATTTATCAGCATTAAACTGCATTTGCCAATCCTTTGACCATTTCAAAACCCTATCTAGATCAACTTGAAGTGAGAGTAAGTCCTCCTCCGAATAATTTCCCTACCGATTTTCGTATCATCGGCAAATTTGCAGATGTTGCTACTCAAACCTGAATCTAAATCATTTATATATATTATAAACAACAGAGGTCCCAGGACAGAGCCCTGAGGTACTCCACTAACAACATTATCCCACTCTCTCTTAACCCCATTTATACTAACTCTGTTTCCTATGGAATAGCCATGCCCTAATTCAGCTTAATATAGCACCCCCAATACCACGAGCTTCTATTTTTTTAATTAGTCTTTCATGTGGCACTGTATCAAAAGCTTTGCTAAAGTCAAGGTACACAACATTACAATCCTTACCACTATCAACTGCCTCTACTATGCTGGAATAAAAAGTTAGCAAATTTGTTAAACATGAATGGCCATTTGTAAAACCATGTTGCGACTCATTTATTAATTTATGTTTTTCAAGATGGAGACGAATTGTATTTGCAATTATTGGTTCAAGTAACTTTCCCACAATAGACGTTAGGCTAATTGGCCGATAGTTTGACGCAAGTGATCTATCTCCTTTCTTATAAATTGGTACCACATTAGCTACCTTCCATGACTCTGGCACTCTGCCTGACTCTATTGATTTATTAAATATGGTAGACAGTGGCTCGGAAAGCTCCTCTTTGCTTTCTTTAAGCACCCTGGCAAACACTTCATCCGGCCCTGGGGATTTGTTTGGTTTTAGTTTTTCTAATTGTTTAATTTCATGCTCCCTGGTAACTACTAAACTAGTCAACCTGTCCTCATCCCCACCCACATAGACTTGTTCGGCTGAAGGCATATTGGTAAGTTCTTCTTTAGTAAATACAGATATAAAATATTTGTTAAAAATACTACTCATCTCCATGTCATTATCCGTTATTTGACCTGTCTCAGATTTTAATGGACCTATCCTTTCCCTAGTCTTAGTTCGATATAACTGAAAAACCCCTTTAGGATTTGACTTTGCTTGCTCTGCTATGCGAACTTCATAGTTTCTTTTTGCTTTCCTAATCTCTTTTTTAACATTTCTAACCAGTTGTATAAATTCCTGTTCTAAATTGACTTCCCCATTCATAATCCTTTTGTACCAAGCTCTCTTTTTACCTATAAGGTTCTTTAAATTATTTGTTATCCACTTTGGGTCATTAGTATTCGATCTATTCAATTTGTATGGTATACTACGTTCCTGTGCTTTGTTTAGAACATTCTTAAATAAGTTATATATTAAATCCACATCGAAAGCCCCATTTATGTCACCTATCGCTGGGTTCATGTCTCGCTCCAAGACCGGCCCACACCCCATACCCAAGACTTTCCAATCTTTGACCCAAAAAATTTCTTAGGCTATTAAAATCAACTTTTCGAAAATCTGGCACTTTAACAGAATTTTCTCCTACAGGTCTATTCCATTCTATGCTAAATCTGATTACTTTGTGATCACTGTTCCCTAGCTCACTCCCTATTTCAATGTCATTAATTTGTGTTTCCCTGTTAGTTAACACTATATCTAAAATATTATTTTCCCGCGTTTATTCCTTAATGTGTTAGGTAAGAAAGCAATCGTCAATTAATTCTAGAAAATCTTCTGCTTCACTATTCCCTGTTTTGTTCACCCAGTTTATTCCACTAAAATTAAAGTCACCCATGACATAAATACTGTTAGATCTAGATGCTCTAGATATTTCATCCCATCGATGCTTTGCTTCCATTCTGTCTAAATTTGGTGGCATATATATACCTCCTATTATAATATTATTTGCTTTTTCGTTTAATTCTATCTAAATAGTTTCTGTGTGTGGCTCAGTTTTGATTCCCTCTTTGAGACTGCATTTCAAATTGTCCCTAACATATATGGCTACTCCCCCTCCTCGTCTAATATATCTATCTGTGTGAAATAGTTTAAATCCATTTATTTGATATTCAGCTAATAGTTCTCTATTTTCTACATTCATCCACGTTTCGATAAGTGCAATAATATCTATTTTTTCTGTGCAGACAAGAGCATTTAATTCATTAATTTTATTTCTTAAACTTCTACTGTTAGTGTAATATATCCTAAGTGAATTGTTATTTTGAGGCCCTTTTCTTTCCCTGATCATTTTGCCAATTCTTTTCTCCCACGAACACATACTTTTATTACCTCCTTCCTCCAAATCAATTCCCATACCACTATCAACTAACAGTTTAAACCCAAACAAACACCTCTAACCACTGGTTCCAACGAGTTCGCAACAGCAACAACCCCAGCCCTCGATAGATGCACCCCATCACAAGCATACATTTCATTTCTTCCATAGAAGTGTTCCCAGTTGTCTATGAAAGATATTGCATTTGATTTGCAATATCTTTCCAGCCGGCAATTGACACCAAGTGCCCTCGACATCCATTCATTTCCCACTCCCTTTCTTGGAAGAATGCCACATATGATCGGGATTCCTCCCTTGCTCCTAACTAATTCAATGGTTGTCCTGAATCTCTGTATTAGTTCCTCACTCCTAACTCGCCCAACATCATTACCCCCTGCACTAATACAAATAATGGGTTTGTTCCCATTTCCCGTCACAATATCATTCATGTTTCCAACAATATCACCAATTCCAGCTCCCGGATAGCAAACCCTTAATCTGTTTCCCCTATCTCTGGCACAAAACGTTCTGTCTAAATACCTCACCTGGGAATCTCCCACAATGAAAATTCGCTTCGGTACCTCGTTAACTTTCTGAGCAGCCTGAGGGGCCTGCGCTCCGCTGCTCCTCACTGGTTTCCGTTCCGAGTGAACTGCAAGCTCACCACAGCACTCGTCCTCCAACACGGCAAATGAATTTGCTGTCCTTAGGGCGTCTGTAGGTGGCCTTGTCAAGGTCTTCTTAAGATCCCTGTCCTTCACAACTCTCCACGATGAGGTCACTTCAACACTGGTCTCCTCCTTTGTTTCCTCTCGAAGTCTCAGCCGTCGTACCTCCTCCCGCAGGGAATCCATCTCAGCTCTCAGAGCTCCAACCAGACTCACCAAATCCTTCACTAATGGGCCAATAGGCCTTCTCCAGTTACCTTTGTTCTTATGTTCTTAATTCTTACTAATCATAACTCCCAGATCTCTTTTGCAATCTCAACACCATCTAGCTCGTATCTTGTAACTCTATCATCATTACCCAGCCTCAAAACTCTACATTTATCAGCATTAAACTGCATCTGTCAATCTTTTGACCATTCTAAAACTATATTTAGATCAACTTGAAGTGATAGCGAGTCTTCTTTCGTGTTGATTTCCCTACCGATTTTTGTATCATCTTCAAATTTGCAGATGTTGCTACTCAAACCTTAATCTAAATCATTTATATATATTATAAACAACAGAGGTCCCAGGACAGAGCCCTGAGGTACTCCACTAACAACATTATCCCACTCTGACTTAACCCCATTTATACTAACTCTCTGTTTCCTTTGGAATAGCCATGCTCTAATCCAACTTAATATAGCACCCCCTATACCATGAGCTTCTATTTTTTTAATTAGTCTTTCATGTGGCACTGTATCAAAAGCTTTGCGAAAGTCAAGGTACACAACATCACAATCCTTACCACAATCAACTGCCTCAACTATGCTGGAATAAAAAGTTAGCAAATTTGTTAAACATGAACGGCCATTTGTAAAACCATGTTGCGACTCATTTATTAATTTATGTTTTTCAAGATGGAGACGAATTGTATTTGAAATTATTGATTCAAGTAACTTTCCCACAATAGACGTTAGGCTAATTGGCCGATAGTTTGACGCAAGTGATCTATCTCCTTTCTTATAAATTGGTACCACATTAGCTACCTTCCATGACTCTGGCATTCTGCCTAACTCTATTGATTTATTAAATATGGTAGACAGTGGCTCGGAAAGCTCCTCTTTGCATTCTTTAAGCACCCTGGCAAACACTTCATCCGGCCCTGGGGATTTGTTTGGTTTTAGTTTTACTAAATGTTTAATTACATCCTCCCTGGTAACTGCTAAACTAGTCAACCTGTCCTCATCTCCACCCACATAGACTTGTTCGGCTGAGGGCATATTGTTAAGTTCTTCTTTAGTAAATACAGATATAAATATTTGTTAAAAATACTACTCATCTCCTTGTCATTATCCGTTATTTGACCTGTCTCAGATTTTAATGGACCTATCGTTTCCCTAGTCTTAATTCGATATAACTGAAAAACCCCTTTAGGATTTGACTTTGCTTGCTATGCGAACTTCATAGTTTCTTTTTGCTTTCCTAATCTCTTTTTTAACATTTCTAACCAGTTGTATGAATTCCTGTTCTAAACTGACTTCCCCATTCTTAATCATTTTGTACCAAGCTCTCTTTTTACCTATAAGGTTCTTTAAATTCTTTGTTATCCACTTTGGGTCATTAGTATTCGATCTATTCAATTTGTATGGTATACTACGTTCCTGTGCTTTGTTTAGAATATTCTTAAATAAGTTATATATTAAATCCACATCGAAATCCCCTTTTACGTCACCTGTCGCTGGCTTCATGTCTCGCTACAAGACCGGCCCACACCCCATACCCAAGACTTTCCAATCTATTTGACCCAAAAAATTTCTTAGGCTATTAAAATCAGCTTTTCGAAAATCTGGCACTTTAACAGAATTTTCTCCTACAGGTCTATTCCATTCTATGCTAAATCTGATTTCTTTGTGATCACTGTTCCCAAGCTCACTCCCTATTTCGATGTCATTAATTTGTGTTTCCCTGTTAGTTAACACTAAATCTAAAATATTATTTTCCTGCGTTGGTTCCTTAATGTGTTGCGTAAGAAAGCAATCGTCAATTAATTCTAGAAAATCTTCTGCTTCACTATTCCCTGTTTTGTTCAACCAGTTTATTCCACTAAAATTAAAGTCACCCATGACATAAATACTGTTAGATCTAGATTCTCTAGATATTTCATCCCATAGATGCTTTGTTTCCATTCTGTCTAAAGTTGGTGGCCTATATATAAATCCTATTTTAATATTATTTGCTTTTTCGTTTAATTCTATCCAAATAGTTTCTGTGTGTGGCTCAGTTTTCATTCCCTCTTTGAGACTACATTTCAAATTGTCCCTAACATATATGGCTACTCCCCCTCCTCGTCTAATATATCTATCTGTGTGAAATAGTTTAAATCCATTTATTTGATATTCAGCTAATAGTTCTCTATTTTCTGCATTCATCCACGTTTCGGTAAGTGCAATAATATCTATTTTTTATGTGCAGACAAGAGACTTCTACTGTTAGTGTAATATACCCTAAGTGAATTGTTATTTTGAGGCCATTTTCTTTCCCTGATCATTTTGCCAATTTTTTCTCCCACGAACACATACTTTTATTACCTCCTTCCTCCAAATCAATTCCCATACCACTATCTACTAACAGTTTAAACCCAAACAAACACCTCTAACCACTGGTTCCAACGAGTTCGCAACAGCAACAACCCCAGCCCTCGATAGATGCACCCCATCACAAGCATACATTTCATTTCTTCCATAGAAGTGTTCCCAGTTGTCTATGAAAGATATTGCATTTGATTTGCAATATCTTTCCAGCCGGCAATTGACACCAAGTGCCCTCGACATCCATTCATTTCCCACTCCCTTTCTTGGAAGAATGCCACATATGATCGGGATTCCTCCCTTGCTCCTAACTAATTCAATGGCTGTCCTGAATCTCAGTATTAGTTCCTCACTCCTAACTCGTCCAACATCATTACTCCCTGCACTAATACAAATAATGGGTTTGTTCCCATTTCCCGTCATAATATCATTCATTTAGTACCTAATATTAATAGTACCTAGTAGTAGTAGTAGTAATAGTTCCTAGTAGTAGTAGTACCTAGGAGTAGTACCTAGTAGTAGTACCTAGTAGTAGTACCTAGTAGTAGTACCTAATAGTAGTAGTAGTTCCTAGGAGTAGTATCTAGTAGTAGTAGTAGTAGTACCTAGTAGTAGTAGTACCTAGGAGTAGTAGTAGTAGTACCTAGTAGTAATACCTAGTAATAGTAGTAGTACCTAGTAGTACCTATTAGTAATAGTAGTACCTAGTAGTACCTATTAGTAATAGTAGTAGTAGTAGAACCTAGTAGTACCTATTAGTAATAGTAGTAGTAGTAGTACCTAGGAGTAGTACCTAGTAGTAGTATTAGTACCTAGGAGTTGTACCTAGTAGTAGTACCTGGTAGTAGTACCTAGTAGTAGTAGTAGTAGAAGTACTACTAGTAGTAGTAGTAGTAGTACCTAGTAGTAGTAGTACCTAGGAGTAGTAGTAGTAGTACCTAGTAGTAATACCTAGTAGTAGTAGTAGTATTAGTACCTAGGAGTAGTACCTAGTAGTAGTACCTGGTAGTAGTACCTAGTAGTAGAAGTACTACTAGTAGTAGTAGTAGTAGTAGTACCTAGTAGTAGTAGTACCTAGGAGTAGTAGTAGTAGTACCTAGTAGTAATACCTAGTAATAGTAGTAGTAGTAGCAGTAGTGCCTAGGAGTAATACCAAGTAGTAGTACCTAGTAGTACCTACTAGTAGTAGTAGTAGTAGTAGTACCTAGTAGTACCTATTAGTAATAGTAGTAGTAGTAGAACCTAGTAGTACCTATTAGTAATAGTAGTAGTAGTAGAAGCTAGTAGTACCTATTAGTAATAGTAGTAGTAGTACCTAGGAGTAGTACCTAGTAGTAGTAGTACCTAGTAGTACCTATTAGTAGTAGTAGTAGTAGTAGTACCTAGTAGTAGTATTAGTACCTAGTAGTAGTATTAGTACCTAGGAGTAGTACCTAGTAGTAGTAGTAGTACCTAGTAGTAGTAGTAGTACCTAGTAGTAGTAGTACCTAGTAGTAGTAGTAGTAGAAGTACTACTAGTAGTAGTAGTAGTACCTAGTAGAAGTACCTAGTAGTAGTACCTATTAGTAGTAGTAGTAGTAGTACCTAGTAGAAGTACCTAGTAGTAGTACCTATTAGTAGTAGTAGTAGTACCTAGTAGTAGAGGTAGTAGTAGTAGTACCTAGTAGTAATAGTACCTGGTAGTAGTAGTACCTAGGAGTAGCACCTATTAGTAGGAGTGCCTAGGAGTAGTACCTAGTAGTGGTAGTAGTACCTAGGAGTAGTACCTAGGAGTAGTACCTAGTAGTAGTACCTTGTAGTAGTAGTAGTAGTACGAGCTAACTTCAAACTGTGTAGTGGAGTGCATACCACCGTTTTGCTTCTGACCTGAGTGCATCCAAAAGCAAACTCTGTTAATATGTCCCGGAAGTGTACATTGTTGTCGGATTGTAGAGGACACAAGCTGACGAAAAATAGCACGGTGTCCGCAGTAGAAATTTTATTAAGGTATTTACGCCCATTGTAATTGGAACTACAGTAGTGACTGGGAGAATGGAAAGATCCAATCATGGGAGTCGAGTGGTAGTGAAGAGGAAGTTGTGCACTGGGTAGGCCAACGGCTCACCACCAGGCCTCCTGGTTGATACCTGGTTGATGGGGTTCTGGGAGTTCTTCTACTCCTCAAGCCCGGCCTGAGGCCAGACTTGCCTTGTGAGAGTTTGGTTTACTAGGCTGTTGCTTGAACCGGCCCGCAGGTCCACATACCCACCACAGCCCGGTTGGTCCGGCACTCCTTGAAGGAAACAATCTAGTTTCCTCTTGAAGATGTCCACGGTTGTTCCTGTAATATTTCTGATGCTCGCTGGTAGGACGTTGAACAACCGTGGACCTCTGATGTTCATACAGTGTTCTCTGATTGTGCCCATGGCACCTCTGCTCTTCACTGGTTCTATTCTGCATTTTCTTCTATGTCGTTCACTCCAGTACGTTGTTATTTTACTGTGCAGATTTGGGACCTGTCCCTCCAGTATTTTCCATGTGTATATTATTTGGTATCTCTCTCGTCTCCTTTCTAGTGAGTACATTTGGAGAGCTTTGAGACGATTCCAAGAATTTAGGTGCTTTATCTCGTCTATGCGTGTCGTATATGTTCTCTGTATTCCCTCAATTTCAGCAATCTCTCCTGCTCTGAAGGTGCAAGTGAGTACTGAGCAGTACTCACGACGGGACAACACAAGTGATTTGAAGAGTACAACCATTGTGATGGGATCTCTTGACTTGAAGGTTCTCGTAATTCATCCTATCATTTTTCTGGCTGACGCAATACTTGCTTGGTTATGCTCCCTAAACGTTAGGTCGTCGGACATCATTATTCCCAAATCCTTGACATGCTGTTTTCCTACTATGGGCAGATTCGATTGTGTTTTGTACCCTGTATTATGTTTAAGATCCTCATTTTTGCCGTATCTGAGTACCTGGAATTTATCACAGTTAAACATATTGTTATTTTCTGCTGCCCAATCAAAAACTTTGTTAATATCTGTTTGTAGTTTATCAATGTCTTCAGCAGAGGTAATTTTCATGCTGATTTTTGGATCATCTGCAAAGGATGACATGAAGCTGTGACTTGTGTTTTTGTCTATGACTGACATGAGAATAAGGAACAGCAGTGGTGCAAAGACTGTTCCTTGAGGTACAGAGCTTTTAACTGCGCTCGGACTCGATTTTACTTGATTGACTGTTACTCTTTGTGTTCTGTTCGACAGGAAATTGAGTATCCAGCGTCCTACTTTACCAGTTATACCCATTGACCTCATTTTGTGTACAATCACTCCATGGTCACATTTGTCGAATGCCTTTGCAAAATCTGTGTATACGACATTTGCATTATTTTTTTCCTCTAATGCCTCAGTGATTTTGTCATAGTGGTCAAGTAGGTGTGAGAGGCATGATCTTTCAGCTCTAAATCCATGTTGGCCTGGATTGTGGAGGTCATTGGTTTCCATGAATCTAGTGACCAGGGCCTCATTGGCACTGACGTCACAGGAACCACGTGACCAAAGAAAGACTTGTGATATGTGGGGCATCCCACGGCGTCCCTCAGCCTATTGCTGATTGGTTCTTTCAAATAACAGAGAGGACAGGGTGTTGCGCGCGACTGCCTCGCCTTGAGGCGGCATTCTGTCCTGTGTCACTCGACATGTATGACGTACTCTCCCGCAGTTCGTCCAGACTGCGAGAAACACTGTCTAACGCGACAATAGGTTAACTCAATATCATCGTTTCGTCAACGCAGGTTCGTCTACTGAATCCGGGCTTCGCGGCGATAGGAATTACGGTATTACGAGAGATATAGTATAACTCATCACTAGGTCACTTACAGAGTGAAATGGACTGCATCAGAATGCATCTCAACCTACCGAGATCATCCATCAACCTAGTGATACGAGAAGTAATCTCAAGGGTTAAGATACTGTGCCCAATAAGCTGCGATTTCTTTCCTTAAGGAAACAGTGTGATTTCAGCCAGTTTTGGGGGCCAATTCCGTGCTGTCGGCCCGTGTACCTTGAACACGAGGTCGCCATCCAGAGTACTCGTCACACCTTACACCATGTGCCCTCCATCCCTCGTCTCCTAACTGAGAGACCACTCACTCATCACCTTCAGTTTAAAGGGAGCAAATTCCGGCCATGTGGGGTGAACCCTACCACATGCATCCTCAATACCCACAATACCTTACTGACCAACCAACAAGTTTGGTATTGGGCTTAGGGCCTATCAACCTCTGGAAGGTTATTAAGACCACCACTATATATTACTGACCAACCGAGAAGTATAACTTAGTCTTGAACAGTGTCCAGGACTAAAGCAACCTCCCAGTTGTCAGGGTTCACCCCCTTCCACCCTATGGTTGGGGTCGTCCCACAGGTCGTAGCTCCTCAGTACCGGGCACCACTGCTCGCCCTTGGGCTCCCCCAGTCAACCAAGGGCTGGCCTTATACACCCCTAGCGAGTGGGGAGATTCAAGCTTCTTATAACTCGCTTAAACCTGCCTGTCCTGACACTGGAACGCTTTCTCTTGCATCTGTCCTGAGGTCGCCAGCTGGGTGTTTATACTAATGTCCCAGCAACACGTCAGTGGTCTCATTAATTATCTTGGCTTAGGATGCAATGTCACGTGCAGTACAAGGTGTCACTAATGGTCTCAAAAATATATAATATATCTAGCCCTAGAGAATGGAGGCTCACTTAAACTCCTCAGTTGGTTTAAAAGTTTACTGAAAAAACATATATACATATACAAAGGCATAAAGAAATGTCTATGTTGGAATCATCCGCTGGCGGCCGCGTTTCTCGATGACACTTCTCTGGGAACACGGTCAGCTGACTGGATCCACTCCCCCGGCGCGGGCACAAACCTCGCGCCTCTGGCAGCACGATTAGCTGACGGCTCTAGCTGTCAGAACGTCATAGTTTCCCACGCCTCCAGCGATGCGATCAGCTGTGCGTTTCAGAGTACGTTGCTGGCTCCTTGCACACCAACTACCCCTTCCAGGATCACTAGCATCCCCGTCTTAATGTTCACACACACCAACTCATGCCTAAATGAGTTTTTGGCTCCTAGCCTAACGTCCTGTCACTTAGACAATAAAACGATGAGAGGAAATATTCACAACATATAAAATACTCTAACTCCCCTAGCTCAAAAAGGGGTAAGGGAGAGACAATTATCTACCTTATTTCCCTCCAACCACGAAGCTGACTCGTCCTCTGTTGTGGGATGTTGAGGTTCCTGGTTCTGGCTTCTGGTCTCCTGATGAACAGTTCCCACACACACACACAGGTTCCTCCGTCGTCTTCGTAGTAACGCGTCCTCGCCGTGCTCACATCCAACAGGTACTGCCTTCCTCCTCCTATTCTCTGGGGTACTGGAGACAGGTACCTCTGTCGTCGTCCTCCACACTCAACTTGCACTGTCGACTCTTCACAGTCCAGCACAGCTTCCCCTCGCCTTAACTGCCAGTAGATTTGGGCCCGCCCAAGCTTCTCGCTTAATGTGTAAGACGGGGTCCTCAAGTGGGCGTCCCAGACGTCACCAGCCCAACGGTTCCCTTGCTGCAGACTCCTGATGCGGCTCTTGGCTCTTCAATCCGGTCCGTCCTTGCCTCCGGGCACTCCACGGAAGTTGGATGGCCTCCCAGACTGTCTGCAGAATCGAAGCGGAGCTTAAATCTACAGGTAAGGGCTCTCTAGGTCCGGAGCTCGCTCGAGCGCGTCTTCCCTCTCTGACGGCTCGTGACGTACTGTCTTCCCGCCCAGGTGCAACCCGCCCCGCACCCCTCCGCCTCATGACGTCATACCGCCTGAGGGCTCTCGTCATTGGTCACTTCCGGCACGTGACCCCACCTGGCCAATCAGGTGCCGGGAAGCGTCAGGTCGTATTGGCGGGAAACAGGATGGCTCGTCACCGTCCTGTGCTTCAAAAAGGCGTAAGCCCCATGCATCATCAAACTTAGCTGGTTATTTTACAGCCAGCTTAATCACGCTCCACGCTTTCCCACACCTGAAAATGTTCCCTGACCATCAGAGAATACTTAGACTACAGAGATATGACTCTTCTAAGCTTGGAAGGAAGAAATACAAGGGTGGGACACCGTCACATACCTCTCCCCTTAAAATAAGAGCATATCGAATGAGCCGCATTGGAGAGGGCAACTATGCTCTTGCTCCCTCCATTCCTGAAGTGTTACTCCTCCCGTTTGTGTCGTGGCTCGTACCACCTCGCCAGTCACTTGTGTTCCTACACTTCCACCTTGCACCGTACCGGGTGGAGTGGGTGTTCCCTGAACACCTATAAGGGATCCTCCTTCCGTGTCCACGAGTGCGTTCCAACGACTCGTTAGCTCTGCAAGGTTCAGTGAATGTAGAGCCTTCACTGCGTCGTGCACACTGAGGTACCCTTGCACTTCCATCACGTCCTACAGGTACTCCATGCTTCCTCTCAGGATCTCCTCTTCGCCATTCTTCTCTCTTCTCGGTTCCTGTTCTCTCGTAGGTGCGCTGTCTCCTCACAGCGACACCTGTTACCTGTCCTCCACTTATCAACTTCATCTTTTCTACACTAGGCTTTTGCGATGGCCCAATGCCCCTCTGGCTAGGCCGGTGCCTACCCTGGGTATACCTGTCCCCTGCTTTCTTCCAATTACTTTTCCTATATCATTCGTTCTTTCGTTCCCATTGAACATCTTCACTCCTCCATGAGATTCTCTTCCCTGTAGACGTCTTCTTTGGTTCGTGGTTGGGCTCGTCCACCTCCCTGTGGCTCACCTCACCACGGTGGTTCATCTCGCACCTACCACTATTCATCCAGCTGGCATAGGGTGCATTGCGTCGTGGCTCCTCCACTCTGCCCCTCACCGCCGTTCGCTCATGCACTGAGCTCACCCTTTCTGGTGGAGGGAGTGCGGTCTGCAGCAACTTCATCGCCCCAGGCGCTTGTACAGCTGCTCCCCGCCACTCCTCCACACGCATCATTAGGCTTAACCGCAGGTCCTCGTCGGGGTTATCCATGACCTCTCTGTCTTTTCGCCTTCGTCGTTGTCGTCCTTGACGACGTTATCATTGACGTGGTTGGCAACCCCACCACTGCCTGGGCCAACCAACATCTCACCTGGCAGGGTCGCACCACTGCCTGCCACAGACACGCCTGGCCCAATCGGGTTGTATCCTTCCCTCACAGATGTCGTTACCCAGCACCATCTGCACGTGCTCCAAGGGTAACTTAGGGGCTACAGCTAAGATAGCCTTCTCGACTCCATAGTCAGCCATCAGCTGCACCTCGTGAAGTGGTAACCTGTACTCTTCTCCCACACTCCGTATTCTCACCACTCCCACAGGTGAATCATTATATTCGTTGGGAAGAATACTCCTGGCTACCATGCTTATGTCAGCACCCGTATCACGAAGAACTGTAATCTCCACTGGGTCTGACTTCCCAAACTTCACTGTGGACCCGAAAACGAAGGAGTGTGCACCCAACCTCATTTCCCAACCATTCACATTGGGTCCACTATGATATGGGGTATGAACAAATACTCTCTCCTCTTCCAACATCAGTCCCATATTCCTCTGGTTCTCGTCACACTCACGGGCGAAATGTCCGCGCCCGCCACAATTAAAACACCTGACTCTCCTGGGAGGCGACTCCACCTGTCACTCGGGCAACGCCCCCGGAAACCGCTGTCCTCTGGGTCCTCGTCGCGCCCCCGGTCGTCGTCTCCCTGGCAGCGTTCCTCGCTCCAGCACCAGTCCCGGTGTTCCCTCCTTGGGGTCTCCTCACCGGTTCCCCTGAACTCTTGGACCGACTCACCTCACTGTGTGCACTATCCTTGGGAGAGTCTCCACCTGTCCTCACCGCTCCTGAACTCTTGAAGTTCCCCCCAAACCTTGGGTAAGGCGAGTGCCTAGGCGGTCCCTCCTTCCCGAGATGTAGTACCTCTTCCAGTAGGTCGGCTCTGTCTGCAGCAGCCTTAAGTTCTCTAATACCAGCCTCCTTGATCCTGACCCTTAGTTCTGGATGGAGCATTGACATGAATCTTTCCATCACCATCAATTGCTTCAGCTCCTCCATCGTCTCCACCTCTTCAGCCTTCAGCCATCGCAGGAATTTGCGCTCCATGTCCCGAGCTGTTTCAGCATACGACCTTCCGGAAGCTCTTGTGCACTCACGGAAGCGTTTCCTGTAAACCTCCGGGGTTAGTCGATACGATTGGAGCACAGCTTTCTTGATCATGTCGTAAACGGCGCATTCCTCAAGGTCCAACATGTTATAGGCTTCCCTGGCCTCGCCAGTCAACCTACTCTGCACTAACGCAGCCCAATCCTCTTCCGGCCATTCCTTCAATGTCGCTATCCTCTCAAAATAATCGCAGAAAGCTTCAGCCTATAGAGGGTCAAAGGTTCGTAGGTCGCGTTTCCGGACCTTGGGGTCATCCCGCCGAGTCGACACTGAGGGCAGCCCGCGCTCCGCCCGACGCATCTCAACCTCCTTCTTCGCTTTTATTTCTTCCCGTCGCAGTTGTCTTTCTCCTTCTCGTTGCAGTTGGGCTTCGCGCTCCTCCAGCTTCAGCTGAGCCTCGCGCTCCTCCCGCTTCAGCTGGGCAGCGCGCTCCTCCCGCTTCAGCTGGGCTTCGCGCTCCTCCCGCTCCAGTTGGGCTTCACGCTCCTCTCGCTTCAGCTGGACTTCGCGCTCCTCACGCTTCAGCTGAGCTTCGCGCTCCTCCCACTTCAGCTGAGCTTCAAGCTGCATTTTCATCATCTCTAGCTTCATGCTTCTCCTGCTACTACCGCTGGATCCCCTACTGCTACCTTCGTCGCTCCGGTTCCCACCATCACTGGCAGGTACCTGGGGCGGTCCATCCTCAGAAGCCTTCTCTCGGGCCTTGAGCTGAGCCATGATCTCAATCCGACGCTCTGCCACCTTGGAGGACCTCAATCTCAACCCAAAATGGTCCGCCACTAGCTGCAGCTAAGCCTTGGTGCACTCTTCCAACTCCTGCTCGACCCTCGACTCAATAAACTTCTTTACTCTGTCATCCTCCATCTCTAGGCTATTGAGTAATTGTATACAGGGAATACACTAGTGAGCTGTGTGAACCGAGACCAATATCGACCTTAATACACTTGCAATCCTTTGTCCAATGTTGTTCGATGAATCCTAGCAAGGTCGCCACTGTCAGGGTTCACCCCCTTCCACCCTGTGGTTGGGGTCGTCCCTCGGGTCTTAGCCCCTCAGTACCGGGCGCCACTGCTCGCCTTTGAGCTCCCCCAGCCCAGTCAACTAAGGGCTGGCCTTATACACCCCTAGCGAGTGGGGAGGTTCAAGCTTCTTATAACTCGCTTAAACCTGCCTGTCCTGACACTGGAACGCTTTCTCTTGCATCTGGGGAGCCGGTCGGCCGAGCGGACAGCACGCTGGACTTGTGATCCTGTGGTCCCGGGTTCTATCCCAGACGCTGGCGAGAAACAATGGGCAGAGTTTCTTTCACCCTATGCCCCTGTTACCTAGCAGTAAATAGGTACGTGGGTGTTAGTCAGCTGTCATGGGCTGCTTCCTGGGGGTGGAGGCCTGGTCGAAGACTGGGCCGCGGGGACACTAAAGCCCCGAAATCATCTCAAGATAATCTGTCCTGAGGTCGCCAGCTGGGTGTTTATACTTGTGCTCCAGCAACACGTCAGTGGTCTCATTAATTATCTTGGTTAAGGATGCAATGTCACGTGCAGTGCAAGGTGTAACTAATGGTCTCATAAATATATAATATATCTAGCCCTAGAGAATGGAGGCTCACATAAACTCCTCAGCTGATTTAAAAGTTTACTGGAAAAAACATATATACATATACAAAGGCATAAAGAAATGTCTATGTTGGAATCATCCGCTGGCGGCCGCGTTTCTCGATGACACTTCTCTGGGAACACAGTCAGCTGATTGGATCCACTCCCCCGGCGCGGGCACAAACCTCGCGCCTCTGGCAGCACGATTAGCTGACGGCTCTAGCTGTCAGAGCGTCATAGTTTCCCACGCCTCCAGCGATGCGATCAGCTGTGCGTTTCAGAGTACGTTGCTGGCTCCTTGCACACCAACTACCCCTTCCAGGATCACTAGCATCCCCGTCTTAATGTTCACACACACCAACTCATGCCTAAATGAGTTTTTGGCTCCTAGCCTAACGTCCTGTCACTTAGACAATAAAATGATGAGTGGAAATATTCACAACATATAAAATACTCTAACTCGCCTAGCTCAAAAAGGGGTAAGGGAGGGACAATTATCTACCTTATTTCCCTCCAACCACGAAGCTGACGCGTCCTCTGTTGTGGGATGTTGAGGTTCCTGGTTCTGGCTTCTGGTCTCCTGATGAACAGTTCCCACACACACACAGGTTCCTCCGTCGCCTTCGTGGTAACGCGTCCTCGCCGTGCTCACATCCAACAGGTACTGCCTTCCTCCTCCTATTCTCTGGGGTACTGGAGACAGGTACGTCCGTCGTCGTCCTCCACACTCAACTTGCCCTGTCGACTCTTCACATTACAGCACAGCTTCCCCTCGCCTTAACTGCCAGTAGATCTGGGCCCGCCCAAGCTTCTCGCTTGATGTGTAAGACGTGGTCTTCTAGTGGGCGTCCCAGACGTCACCAGCCCAATGTTTTCCCTGCTGCAGACTCTTGATACGGCTCTTGGCTCTTCAATCCGGTCCGTCCTTGCCTCCGGGCACTCCACGGAAGTTGAATGGCCTCCCAGACTGTCTGCAGAATCGAAGCGGAGCTTAAATCTACCGGTAAGGGCTCTCTAGGTCCGGAGCTCGCTCGAGCGCGTCTTCCCTCTCTGACGGCTCGTGACGTACTGTCTTCCCGCCCGGGTGCCAGCCGCCCCGCACCCCTCCACCTCATGACGTCACACCGCCTGAGGGCTCTCGTCATTGGTCACTTCCGGCACGTGACCTCACCTGGCCAATCAGGTGCCGGGAAGCGTCAGGTCGTATTGGCGGGAAACAGGATGGCTCGTCACCGTCCTGTGCTTCAAAAAGGCGTAAGCCCCATGCATCATCAAACTTAGCTGGCCATTTTACAGCCAGCTTAATCACGCTCCACGCTTTCCCACACATGAAAATGGTCCCTGAACATCAGAGAATACTTAGGCTACGGAGATATGACTCTTCTAAGCTGGAAAGGAAGAAATACAGGGGTGGGACACCGTCACACAGTTCATACACCGAGGTGGAAATATCTCTGGGTGTATACAGCTAGAGGTATACCCTTCTGTATACTATTCAGTATATCCCCTATGTTAAAGAGTCTCTTGACACCTGGGTACGAGGCATTAGATGGCAACCTTTTCCTTTTTAGCAAATTATGTATAAAATTGGTCTTCAAGCGAGGTGGTCTTCGTCGTCGAACCCGGGATCCTCACAACAAGACTCCCGAGCTGGATACCCGGAAACGACGGAGACGGTTAAGCACTTTTCTCTTTCACCTGATTCCACTGTTCATTCAGCAGTAAATAGGTACCTGGGAGATGGACAACTGTTGTGGGTCGAAGGAAGAGTCAGTAGGTTCTGACTAGTGGAACCTAGTCAGGCCTAGGTTCCACTAGGCCTACCTAGGCCCTTAGTGATTCTGGAATACGAAAAAAAATTCACTAAAAAGAACATAAATAATTTATTACCAAAAATTAACAATTCAGTCACCTGACGTAACCTGTTCTTTATTGTAAATGATTTTACATTAATTAATATATATACGAGCCAGAAGAGAGTGTGTGGGAGAGTTGATAGCACGGCTTCACACGGGAGTGGAGTGTGTGGTAGAGTTGATAACACAGCTTCACATGGGAGAGGAATATGTGGGAGTTGATAACACGCCTTCACTCAGGAGTGGAGTGTGTGGTTGCGTTGATAACACGCCTTCACACGGGAGAGGAGTGTGTGGGAGAGTTGATAACACGCCTTCACACGGGAGTAGAGTGTGTGGGAGTTGATAACACACCTTCACACAGGAGTGAAGAGTGTGTGGGACTTGATAACAAGGCTTCACACGGGAGAGGAGTGTGTGGGTGTTGATAACACACCTTCACACGGGAGAGGAGTGTATGGGAGTTGATAACACGGCTTCACACGGGAGAGGATTGTGTGGGAAAGTTGATAACACACCTTAACACGGGAGAGGAGTGTATGGGAGTTGATTACACGGCTTCACACAGGAGAAAGATCAATTTCCATTTAAATTAGAAGCATGCCCAGCACCTGTGTATAAGAAGCTCCAAGTCCAAAGTTTTAATACCAAGATGAACACATAACAGATTAAAATAAGGAAATATATTCTGAAAAGTATAATGATAGAATGAATATAGAATGATGTGAGAAATATGAGAGAATGACGATAGAATAACGAGGGGGAGCGAATTATCATGAGAAAGCGCCAAGCCATTACGACTATATAATACTGGGAAGAGATCAGGATAAGGATTTTGAATGGGATGGGGTGAAGGAATGGTGCCCAACCACTTGTGGACGGTCGGGGATTGAACGCCGACCTGCATGAAGCGAGACCATCTTTGTTCTGTCTAGTCCAATTGACTGGATGATAAAAAATTAGAGAATGATGAGTTAATGAATTAATTACTAATAAATTATTACAAAAAAAGAATAAATAAAATTAAATATGTTCTTAAGTTACCGCAAGTCCATCAACTCAGAAATAAGTCCAGTCAAAAAGTACAAACTTTTGGTTTGGTGTGTCACGGTAAAATCACTAGTAAGAGATTCGGCCTGCTCCTTTATCCCCTATTATACCCATTACCACGTCTATATATTCAAGTACTGCAGCAGCAACAACAACAACAACAACTACTTCCAGACGTCTAGACAGTATACCAGTCTCCCCCCTTCACCACTGCCCGTCGCCCCACCTCACACCTGGGTCACTAGGAACTCACGCTATCCGAAACAAGCAGTTTAAAAGCCGGTTAATAGTTAAAGAAGTCACCAGCGCCATCGCCCGGCCTTCATTGTGCATATATAAGGCTGCCTAGCCCACTACGAGTTAAATTATTCCTGCGTGCTCAACTGAATAAACCCGTTAACACATCTCGGCGTGGTACCAGATTTAGCCAGCTTATGCTCACAGTATTCCAGCACCATATTTTCTAGTATTAACGTAACATAAATTTAATTGTCTGTTTATCTTGTTTAATTTGCACTCTGTATAAAGCAAAGTTTAAATAACATGTTTACTTTGTAATTTGTTTAAAGTAAGATTCCTATTAAAGTTAAGTATTTTTAAATTTTTGTTCTGCATGTTTTCTCCTACCGTTAACCTCACAGTGCAGACAAATTGCAGTTTAACTTTTTTTTATGTTTATCTTTAATTTTGTGACAGGCATTCCATCTGCCTACAGAGGTCTGCATTAACACCTATTTTTACCATCACAAATTGGGGCCAGTCCAGGAGCCTCACTCAGGTAATGCTTCTAGACCCTTCACTTAAAGTTGTGGTAACTGTACTTGGCTTTATTACAAATTTAACTTTTCAGAACTCTTATTCTTTGAATAATTTTAATGGGGCTTCATACTGTTTGCTTTCCAGATGTAGCATTATATGATTGTTGGATGTCTTTGGATTACGTGGTGTCTCGTGACCACAGTCATACTCGTAATTGGTTGATCCATAATCTTTGCTATAGACTGTGATTTCCATCTTATTCTTGTCCCTACAGGAGAGTTCTCATTCAGACAGATCACCCCCTTTGGTATCCTGGTACTTTGGTCTGTCTTCAAGTCAAGTACACCCACATCTTTGCAAGCCGAATGTAGGAGGATATAGAGGGCCAAAGTTCCTCCCGCATGGACTGTGCTATAAAGTTGGGACCTCTACAAGCAGTTCTCGTCATTAATTGACACTTCGCACCCCTAGGCATCGGTCAGAGATATGGTACTTACACAGGTAGGGAGTTATCATTCTTTTCCAGAGCACAAAGATTGTTAATTTTGTAAGTACTCTCTAGTTTTAGTAGGAAACTTCTTACTTTTCTCTCGTCATTAGAGACAAGATAAGAAATCCCTACATTTTTTGGACTGCCTTCGAGACAATTGTCTCACCATTCAAGTAGGATCCCTCTTGCCCTTATCCTCATCATATAGAGTACCGGGTACAAGATTCCCTACTTCCTTGAAACACTTGTAACCTTGACTATTAAGTTTAAACTGGACAGTCTACCATTGCCACGTCATCCTGTCACTGACATTTCATATTTTGGTACATCCACCTGGGTATTCTCTTGCATATATTTGCTATCGTTCACCATGTTTCGTCTTTCACATTCCGACAGAATCCAAACGATAAAGTGGGCACACTAGTCCGTGCCACCAAGGTGGAGATGCTGACTCTAGTAAATGAGTACAACCTTACAGGCCCACATGGAGCCACTAAAACTAATCTACACAACCTTGTTGACCAGACCACACACTAGAAATTGAAGGGACGACGACGTTTCGACAAACTCGCCTTTCGACAAACTAACACACTTCGTAGCAATCTAGTTCACACTGCTCCTCCTGCTTCTAATGCTGCTGGTGTCTACTCTATTTCCTGTTCATCTTGTCCTCTCCAATACTTTGGCGAAACTGGCCGTACACTGAATGACAGACTTAAAGAACACAAGAGAAGTGTTATGTCTGCAGACACTAACAATGCTCTCTTCTGCCATGTGAGGGATTCTAATCATCCCATTGATTGGTCTTCCTCCAAAATAATCTTTCCTGCCTCTACTCTACACAGACGCCGTCTTGTAGAATCGGCTCTTATTAACAATGTACCCAACATGAACTTGAGTCCTGGCTTTGTTGCTGTGGACTCTTCCCTTTCACAGTATATACTCAAATGCTCTAATCTTTCTAACAAACGTGACTTAACATAAGCTTTCCCCCTTCCATTTCTTTCTTTCTCTTTCTCTTTCCCTTTCTTTCTCTCTTCTCCCCTTTTTCTGTTCATTGTCTTCTACGCTCCCTTGCTATCCTCTTCTTATTCCTATTACTATCTCCTTCGGTGGTTATAATAGGAGCTGCCTCGTATGGGCCAATAGGCCTGCTGCAGTTCTCATTACTACTATCCCCTACACCTGACTTTCCTCCTCAGCTCTCTCTTGCCTATTTAATGCCTGTCCCTACCTGTCTTCATCACAATCGACTTGAGAATGGTCCAGGACGGACCGAAACGTCGTCGTCCCTTCAATTTCTAGTGTGTGGTCTGGTCAACATACTTCAGCCACGTTATTGTGACTCATCGCCTGTCTACACAACCTTATTTTGGATTATCTATTGGATAATGATGTTATTACAGCAGATTCTCATGAACAATGCTTAATTGCAGATAAGAGTGTCTTGGCAGCCATGAAATTGAAGCTAGAACTTGCTACCGTCAAACGCGAACGTATAAAGGAAGCACTTCAACTGAAGGAACGTGAAGCCGCCCTTCAGAGAGAAACTCTTCAGCTCCAGAAAGAAAAAGCTGCTCTACAACGTGAACTTGAGAAAAAACAAGCTGCCCTACAATGTGAGCGTGAGAAGGAAACTCTTCAGCTCCAGAACGACCAAGTAAGTAATTATCAAAAGAAGGCACCAAACCAGGAAGGCTATGTAGCATCATCAAATATGCAGAATAATCAGAGGGCGCTAAATATCTCCAAGGATGACACTACGAGAACAAAAACGCATAAGGCGAACGATATCAAATGTATCCGAGTCACCAAGAATTCGTTTGAGGGACAGGTGACCGCGAGGGGCGGTTGGAAAGCATGACACACGCTCGTCCTTGGAAGTCAGACATTCAAGAAGGATATGCACGACCGTAAGAGGGACAATGCAATTAGGACAATAAGAAGCAGGGAGACGCTCCATCAAGTGACCATGGGTTAAGCGAGTATGGCCAATACGCAACCTCGCCAGAGCCTTATCCCATCGCTGGTTACGGTGGTAGGAGAATGGCCACGAGGAACCACAACATTTAAGAGCACGTAGTTTGTTACCAGTAACAGACGACCAAGAAGCCTGCCAACAGGTAAGGATGGAGGAATGGATAACCGGGTAAAAGTCAGAATATGGAATACCTTTACGAGAGATGGGACAAGAGCGGACCGCTTCCTTGGCGGCAGCATCCGCATGCTCATTTATTAAAGAGACACCAATATGGCTGGGAACCCAACAAAACTCAGCTGACTTAAATTTATTGTGAACAAGAAACAGCCAATGCTGGATCTCGACAACTACTACAAATACGAATGGAAAGAGAATCCTGTAAGCGAGATAACCAGACAGAAAGAGGGAGGTGGTGAAGAGGAACAGGAACCGCAGGAGGGGTAAAAGTTAAAGCACGACTGAGGCGAGAGGAAGGATGTGGCAAGGACCGCGCAAGATAGCGAAGACAGTAGCGATCACGGCGGTCCTGGAGAGACAGGAAGCCAATGTCAACATACAAGCTGAGGACGGGAGTCGAACGAAAGGCACCAGAACTGAGGCGCAACCCAGTATGGTGCAAAGCATCAAGATGGCGAAGAGTAGAAGGAGAAGCAAACGAGTAAGCAGGGCAACCATAATCGAGCTTAGACAGGACGAGAGAGGAATGTAAAGCAAGGAGAGTGCGCCTATCCGCTCCCCAAGAAGTATGGGACAATACCCGAAGGAGGGTAAGGGCCTTAGAGCCCATTGTTTCTCGCCGGCGCCTGGGGTCGAACACAGGACCACAGGATCACAAGTCCAGCGTGCTGTCTGCTCGGCCTTACCGGCTCCCCCTATGGTGGAGACATAAGATGCCCAACATTCACGTTTAGCCATACGGATGGCCGTATGGGCCACCGCACTCGCCTTCCGAAAGAAAAGAAAAGAAAAGAATCGGCCGTCTGCCGACGGCGGTGTCTCTTCCAGGCTGCACGCTTACAGCAGACAGCCCAAGCACAGTCTGCATTCCACCAGGGAACGCACTTCCATGGACCCCGAGAGGAAGAGCGAGGAATAGAGCAGAGGGCAGCATCGAAGACAGTGTCATGAAAAACGAGGAGAGAGCGAGGGAGAGGCAGAAGGGAGAAGTCAGAGAGAGTAGCACTGAGGGTAAAGAGGGCCACTGCACTCGCCTTCCGAGAGAAAAGAAAAGAAAAGAATCGGCTTTCGCAAACTGCCACCTAGGGAAGGAGAGGGGAGGGCGAAAAGAGAAAAAGGTAACAAGGATGGGGAAATGGTCACTGCCATGGAGGTCATCAAGGACCTGCCACGTGAAATCTAAGTAAAGAGAAGACGAGCAAAGAGAAAGATCAAGACAGGAAAAGGTGCGAGTCCGAGAGTCCAAATGAGTGGGCTCACCAGAATTCAGAAGAGACAGGGAAGAAGAGAGGATAAATGGCTCAAGAAGGCGACCCCAGGTGCTCGTCAGAACATCACCTCAAAGGGACGACAATTGAAATCACCCAGCAGGAGCACAGGCTCCGGCAAGGAGTCCAGTAAGTGTTTCAGATCAGGAAGAGAAAGCGGGACACTCGGAGGGAGATAAATGGAACAAACAGTGTACCATTTCCCCACAAAGATACGAGCAGCAGAACAATGGAGAGGCGAAGGAAAAAGTAAGGGTACAAAAAGAACATCAGAACGAATCAAGAGAGCAGAAGAGTTAGGAGGTAGAGAAAGGAATAGCCACGAAAGCGACCAGGACGAGCACCAAGCATCGGCTCCTAGAGACAGACACAAAGGGGTGAAAATCGCAAAATCAGAAGTTGGAGTTCAAGGAAATTGGCGTAATAACCCCGAACGTTCCATTGAAGCAATAGACATCGACGAGAAGAGAAAGGACAACAACAGAGAACAAGGAAGAAACAAAGGCGAAAGAGCAACATAGCACGTTAAAGAAGATCAGGGTCGGGATCAGGGTCAGCAAAGTCAGGATAAGGGGGCGTGGGTAAACTGAGCAAAGACAGAGGGAAGGAAGCGGGAGAACAGACCAGAGGTAGACAGGCGGGGTCCGGAGGAGGAGGAGAAGTCAAGGACAGCAGCAGGTAGAGAGGGAGTAGAAAGAGGGGAGCGCACCTCAGCAAGGGCAGTAACCAAGAGGGAAGCGGGGGCCAAAGAAACCTCCATAGCAGGAACAGGGGGTGCAACCACCGAAATGGGAGGGGAAGGGGGCAATAGAGTCAGAAGTAGGGGCCGAGGAAGAAAGTGAAGCCTTCTTACCCGCTGAGGAGGAGGAAGGATAGGAGCCAGGCTTACGCTTCTGACTTAATGAGGCAGGTGTCCCAGCAACTACATACTGGGCAACGGATTCCAGTGTCTCAACAGGAGAAGCTGAACGAGAGCACACACGACGGCCGTTAGGAGAGCGATGGACATCAGCCGGCACTGATAGGCGGCAGGGAGAGTCAATAGATGGAGGAGAAGGATGGGAAGGAGGATCGGAGGGAGACGAGGAAGAAGACACAGGAGACATGACAGACCGGGCAGAAAGAAGGGGAACCCCAGACAGAGGACCAGGAGGGGGACCCTTCGGGGCAGAATTCAAAAGAACAGAGGAAGGGGCAGTGGGCGTATCAGGGTCCAAGGCCCGGAAATGGTTGTGGGTCTGAGGAAGGTGGGAAGGACGAGGAGAGGAAGAGCGCAACACGCGAGCATAAGAGACGTTTGCATAAGGCGGAAGCCAGCGAACCTGGCGCCTCGCCTCAGGAAAAGATAAACGCTCCTGGTGCTTCAAGTTGAGGACGGCTGCCTCAAGCTTGTATTGGATTCAGGCATGGGAGAAGGTAGGATGGGCCTCACCGCAGTTGAGGCAGCGAGCCTGGGGAGAAGTGCACTCCGACTTAGAGTGACCTTCGTCCCCACACAAAGGACAGAGAGAGACAGTCCCAGAGCAGCAGAGGGCACAATGCCCAAACCTCCAGCTCTTGTTACAAAGCCTAGGAGAAGGAATGTACTCCTGGACAGAGCACCTGACACCAGCAAGAATGACAGAGGATGGAAGGGTCCTACCATCGAAGGTAATCTTCACAACCCGAAGAGGTTGACGGCGACGACCACGAGGGGGACGAGTAAACGAGTCTACCTGGAGGACAGAATGGCCTTGGACATCATGGATATGTCGAATATCATCATGGGAGTCCTGCAGATTCCGAACACTGGTCGCAACATGGGGCGGGAGGAGAATAGTGCCAACACTGGCATTCAACCAAGCGTTCTTTGAGACCCGACAGGGATCTCACCAAGGCAGGATAAGGCTGCCAAGCGAGAAGCTGCATCCTGAGAAGGAGCAGCAACGACATGTGTACCGAGACGAGTGGGGTTGAAGGTAACAGAGGCATCCACGGAATCAACAAGATGCCGATGGAGGGAGAAATCATCAGGAGGCGCAGAATCAAGAGGGAGGAGATTAAAGTATTTGGCCCATGAAGCGGGACCAAACAAGGCCTGATAAGCATCAGTACAGGAAGGAATCGAGCGAGTGCGGCCGTGACGCGGACGGCGTTGAGAACCCCCAGAGAGAGAGGGGTTAAAAGGCGCAGTAGTCACAACGAGAGACTTAGCCGCACAAGGGGACGAAGTGGTCACCACTGGGGGCTTGAGGCTCGACCTAACCACAGAGGAGGGAGGGGAGCTGGGGGAAGAAGTCAGGAGGGTCAAAGGAGGAGCAAGGTCGGGGCCCAACGCAGTGGGGGCTACAGAGCCTGGTCTTCCAATACAGGCCGACTCGGGGGCTTGGTCTGCCACCCCACGAGCCTGAGAGGGTACAACAAACATTTATATCTAATATATCTGTGGCTCATTTGGGCACTCAATTTCCACCTGTGTCCCCTAGTAGGAGTGCCCCTTGGGTTATATAGCCTGTCTTTATCTACTCTATCAATTCCAGTGATAATCTTGAATGTGGTGATCATGTCCCCCCCTAACTCTTCTGTCTTCATTGAAGTGAAGTTTAATTCCCATAGCCTCTCCTCGTAGCTCATACCTCTCACCTCGGGTACTAGTCTGGTGGCAAACCTTTGAACCTTTTCCAGTTTAGTCTTATCCGTGACCAGATATGGACTCCATGCTCGGGCTGCATACTCCAGGATTGGCCTGACATATGTGGTATGCAAAGTTCTGAATGATTCTTTACACAAGTTTCTGAATGCCGTTCTTATGTTGGCCAACCTGGCATATGCCGCTGATGTTATCCACTTGATATGGGCTGCAAGAGACAGGTCTGGCGTGATATCAACCCACCAAGTCTTTTTCTTTCTCTGACTCTTGAAGAATTTCATCTCCCAGATGATAACTTGTATCTGGCCTCCTGCTCCCTACACCTATCCTCATTACATTACATTTGCTTGGGTTAAACTCTAACAACCATTTGTTTGACCATTCCTTCAGCTTGTCTAGGTCTTCTTGAAGCCTCAAGCAGTCCTCCTCTGTCTTAATCCTTCTCAAAATTTTGGCATCGTCTGCAAACATTGAGTGAAAGGAATCTATACCCTCCGGGAGATCATTTACATATATCAGAAACAAGACAGGACCGAGTACAGACTCCTGTGGGACTCCACTAGTGACTTCACGCCAATCTGAGGTCTCACATCTCACCTTAACTCTCTGCTTCCTATTGCTTAGGTACTCCCATATCCACTGGAGCACCTTAGCAGCTACACCTGCCTGTCTCTCCAGCTTATGTATCAGCCTCTTATGCGGTACTGTGTCAGAGGCTTTCCGACAATCCAAGAAAATGCAGTCCGCCCAGCCGGCTCTTTCTTGCTTAATCTTTGTCACCTGGTCGTAGAATTCTATTAAGCCAGTCAGGCATGATTTACCCTCCCTGAACCCATGTTGGCGATTTGTCACGAAGTCCCTTCTCTCCAGATGTGTTACCAGGTTTTTTCTCATGATCTTCTCCATCACCTTGCATGGTATACAAGTCAAGGACACGGGCCTGTAGTTCAGTGCCTCTTGCCTGTCGCCCTTTTTTTGTATATTGGGACCACATTCGCCATCTTCCATATTTCTGGTAGGTCTCCCGTCTCCAGTGACCTACTATACACTATAGAGAATAAAAAGCAAAGTACCTCTGCACACTCTTTCAGTACCCATGGCGAGATCCCGTCTGGACCAACAGCCTTTCTAACATCCAGATCCAGCAGGTGTCTCCTGACCTACTCTCTCGTAATTTCAAACTCTTCCAAGGCCGCCTGGTTTACGTCCCTTTCTCCTAGCACAGTGACCTCACAGTGTGTGTGTGTGTGTGTGTGTGTGTGTGTGTGTGTGTGTGTGTGTACTCACCCACCTAATTGTACTCACCTTATTGTGCTTGCGGGGGTTGAGCTCTGGCTCTTTGGTCCAGCCTCTCAACCGTCAATCAACTGGTGTACAGATTCCTGAGCCTATTGGGCTCTATCATATCTACATTTGAAACTGTGTATGGAGTCAGCCTCCACCACATCACTTCCTAATGCATTCCATTTACTAACTACTCTGACACTGAAAAAGTTCTTTCTAACGTCTCTGTGGCTCATGTGGGTACTCAGCTTCCACCTGTGTCCCCTTGTTCGCGTCCCACCAGTGTTGAATAGTTCATCCTTGTTTACCCGGTCGATTTCCCTGAGGATTTTGTAGGTTGTGATCATGTCCCCCCTTACTCTTCTGTCTTCCAGTGTCGTAAGGTGCATTTCCCGCAGCCTTTCCTCATAACTCATGCCTCTTAGTTCTGGGACTAGTCTAGTAGCATACCTTTGGACTTTTTCCAAAAGTCCAAAGTCCGGGGGTTGAGCTCTGGCTCTTTGGTCCAGCCTCTCAACCGTCAATCAACTGGTGTACAGATTCCTGAGCCTATTGGGCTCTATCATATCTACATTTGAAACTGTGTATGGAGTCAGCCTCCACCACATCACTTCCTAATGCATTCCATTTACTAACTACTCTGACACTGAAAAAGTTCTTTCTAACGTCTCTGTGGCTCATGTGGGTACTCAGCTTCCACCTGTGTCCCCTTGTTCGCGTCCCACCAGTGTTGAATAGTTCATCCTTGTTTACCCGGTCGATTTCCCTGAGGATTTTGTAGGTTGTGATCATGTCCCCCCTTACTCTTCTGTCTTCCAGTGTCGTAAGGTGCATTTCCCGCAGCCTTTCCTCATAACTCATGCCTCTTAGTTCTGGGACTAGTCTAGTAGCATACCTTTGGACTTTTTCCAGCTTCGTCTTGTGCTTGACAAGGTATGGGCTCCATGCTGGGGCCGCATACTCCAGGATTGGTCTTACATATGTGGTGTGTGTGTGTGTGTGTGTGTGTGTGTGTGTGTGTGTGTGTGTGTGTGTGTGTGTGTGTGTGTATGTGTGTATGTGTGTGTTTGTTTACTCACCTAATTGTGCTTGCGGGGGTTGAGCTTTGGCTCTTTGGTCCCGCCTCTCAACTGTCAATCAACTGGTGTACAGATTCCTGAGCCTACTGGGCTCTATCATATCTATATTTGAAACTGTGTATGGCGTCAGCCTCCACCACATCATTTCCTAGTGCGTTCCATTTATTAACTACTCTGACACTGAAAAAATTCTTTCTAACGTCTCTGTGACTCATCTGGGTACTAAGTTTCCACCTGTGTTCCCATGTTCGTGTCCCACCCGTACTGAAGAGTTTGTCTTTGTCCACCCTATCAATTTCCCTGAGAATTTTGTCGGTGATTATCATGTCTCCCCTTACTCTTCTGTTTTCCAGGGATGTGAGGTTCAGCTCCTTTAGCCTTTCTTCATAGCTCATTCCTCTCAGTTCCGGGATGAGCCTGGTGGCATACCGATAAATCTTCTCTAACTTTGTCATGTGTGTAACTAGGTATGGACTCCAGGCTGGAGCTGCATACTCCAGGATTGGTCTTACATAAGTTGTATACAGGATCCTGAACGATTCCTTACACAAGTTTCTAAAGGCAGTTCTTATGTTGGCCAGTCAAGCATATGCCGCTGATGATATTCTTTTGATGTGGGCCTCTGGGGACAGGTTCGGTGTGATATTAACCCCCAGATCTTTCTCTTTATATGACTCTTGCAGGATTTCACCTTCCAGATGATACCTTGGGTTCAGCCTTCTGCTCCCTTCGCCTAATTTCATTACCTTACACTTTCCGGAGTTGATCTTTAGCAGCCATTTTCTAGACCATTCCTCCAGTTTGTCCAGGTCATCCTGTAAAGTCTGTCTATCTTCATCCGTTTTGATTCTTCTCATAATTTTTGCATCATCAGCAAACATTGAGAGGAACGAGTCTATACCCTCCGAAAGATCGTTTACATATATTAGAAACAGGATGTGTCCAAGTACTGAGCCCTGTGGGACTCCGCTGGTGACATCTCGCCACTCTGATGTCTCCCCCCTCACCGTTACTTGCTGTTTCCTGTTGCTTAAGTATTCCCTTATCCACTGGAGAACCTTCCCTTTTACTACTGCCTGTTTCTCCAACTTTTTTAACAGCCTTTTATGGAGTACTGTATCAAAGGCTTTCTGGCAGTCCAGGAAAATACAGTCGGCCCACCCTTTTCTTTCCTGCCTAATTTTCGTTGCCTGGTAACAGAATTCTATTAAACCTGTGAGGCACGATTTACCGTCCCTGAATCCATGTTGGTGGTGCGTTGCAAAGTTATTTCCCTCCAGGTGCTCGACGAGCCTTTTCCTCACGATCTTCTCCAGCACCTTGCATGGTATACACGTTAGGGAAACTGGCCTGTAGTTCAGTGCCTCTTGTCTGTCACCTTTCTTGTATATTGGGACTACATTAGCTGTCTTCCAACTTTCTGGTAAATCTCCTGTTTCCAGTGACCTGTTATACACCATGGAGAGTGGCACACTTAGTACTTCTGCACCTTCCTTTAGTATCCATGGTGAGATTCTGTCAGGCCCAACATCCTTTGTCACATCCAGCTCCCGCAGACACCTTTTGACCTCATCACTGGTGATGTCAAATTCCTCCAAGGTTGCTTGGTTTGCCTCCTCCTCATTTAGTGCAGAGGCTTCTCCTTGTTCTACTGTGAAGACTTCCTGGAATCTCTTGTTGAATTCTTCACACACCTCTTTGTCATTCTCTGTGTATCTGTTCTTCCCTTTTCAAAGTTTCATCACTTGTTTCTTCACTGCTGTTTTCCTCCTTTAGTGGCTGTGGAGCAGCTTTGGTTGGGTCTTGGCTTTACTCTCATGTCATTTTCAAACTGTCTCTCTGCTTCCCTCCTCACTCTGAAGTACTCATTTCTGGCCCTCTGGTATCTCTCCCTGCTCTCCGGTGTTCTGTTATTTCTGTAGTTTCTCCATGTTCTTTTACTCAGTTGCTTCGCTACCTTGTATTCCTGATTGAACCATGGGATATTCTGTTTTTTTTCGTTATTCTCCTTTTGGATGGGGATAAACCTGTCTGCAGCTTCCTGGCACTTCTGGGTGACAAAATCCATCATGACCTGCACATTCTTGTCTCTAAGATCTGTTCCCATGGTATTCCTCTGAGGAAGTTCCTTATCTCGTCATATTTTCCTCGTCGGTAATTTAGTCTTTTTCCCTCCTATCCCATCCTTGGATAGGTTATTCCTACCTCCACCAGGTACTCAAAAGTCAGTACACTGTGGACACTCATTCCTATGGGGGCTTCAACTTTGACTTCCCTTGTTTTTGACTCATTCAGGGTGAATATCAAGTCGAGTCTAGCTGGTTCATCATTGCCTCTCACTCTTGTGGGTTCCTTGACATGCTGGCTCAGAAAGTTCCTTGTTGCTATTTCCAAGAGTTTAGCTCTCCACGTATCTGCACCATCATGTGGCTCCCCATTTTCCCAGTCTATCTTAGCATGGTTGAAATCGCACATGATTAAGTGTCTTGAGCCATTCTTGCAGGCAACTGAAGCTGCTCTCTCTATTATATGAATGGTTGCCATACTGTTCCTATCAAACTCCTGTCTAGGTCTTCTGTCATTTAGGGGAGGGTTGTAAATGACTGCCACTATTATCTTAGGTCCACCCATTGTTATAGTTCCTTTCATGTAATCTCTGAATCAGTCACAGTTTGGAATTTCCATCTCATCAAAACTCCAGTCCTGTCGGAAAATCCGACACCATTTAATATATCATACAGACAGATAATAGCTGTATTGTATAAACAAGTTAACCCATAGAAAACGTAACTTGTAGTGGAATTACCGTCTATAGAAAACGGGATATCATCACCACATACTATTATAATTCACCAGCTATTCTGCTGGGAATTATTCTTAAATACATTAGTCTTTGGACTTTACCATCATAAAACATCTCATATAAATTAACTTAATTATCAATATTAAAGTAGAGTAAATGTGACCCTTCTATCACTTATTGACATCTGGACAATGTAGGCCAGGCGTCAGTGGGGAAGGAGGGCAGCCATTGTTTATACTAGACCAGAGGCGCAGGGAGCAATTCGGCTCCTGTTAATTTTACTTGGACGAAGTGTTATGGAAACCAAAGGTGTACCATTATCACACGCTGTCAACAAATTCAAGTTAAGTGTCTTTCCGAAACCCGTATATCTATCATTAGTGACCATTAATGTCATTGGGTAGGGTGGACCGGTTAGATCACGAAATCGCCTCATACTAAAGGTAATTAAGCCAGGTCTTCATTGTTCCATGTACAGTATTTTCTCTGATAGCTTGTCATATATAGGTGTCTGGCTTTACAGCTAGCGCCCTTTTGACAGGTCAAGACGAGGAAGTATCTTTTGTGCATCAGTTACCAGGGTGATGGAAGCTACCTCAAAGAGGGAAAATGTGGAGTCTACACCCTAGTTATACCTGGTGGACTAACCTGCTGTACTATAAGATAAGGAACCTCTTCAATGTATGTAGACTAATACTGTAGTTTGATTGGCTGCATATATATAAATTAAATTTATATAAACCCCCCCTAATGTGTAGAGGATCGATTTGTGAGATTATGAGATTATTGCAGAAATACAGTCCACTTATCATTATACAAATTGCTATCGAAGTATATAAATTAACGTAAACATAAATTCATATAAATTAAATAAATATAAATCTCACAGGTCGGTCCCCACAAGTCCTTCCTTATCAGCAGGGCCACTCCACCTCCTCTCTCTTTCCTTACTATATAGTAGTCCTTTGGAAACACATCATCTGTTATGACTCCTGACAATTTTGTTTCAGTGAGTCCTATTATATCAGGGTTTTCTTCTTGTGTCCTTTCTGTCAGTTGACTTGTTTTATTGGTAATCCCATCAATATTTGAGAACATTACCTTGAAGCTCACTTTCTTATATCCAGTTTCACTCCTCACTTCCCACAAGTGTAGGAAGTTGTTCCATGGTCATTGCTACTTGGGCAGGCGCATTCTCCTGTGATGTAGTGGCCAGGGGTTCAAGGGGAGGTGTAGTGGGGGATGGAGGGCTTAGGTCTTGCTCAGGCCTGCTTGGGGCAGGAAGAAGTTCTGGGGTGAGGGGGCAGGGATTGCTTGGGGAGAGAGCACGCACTCCTGCGGTGTAGTTGACAGGGGTTTCGGGGGGAGGTGGAGTAGGGGATGGAGGGCTTAGGTCTCGCCTGGGCTTGCTTGGGGCAGGAAGAAGTCCAGGGGCTAGGAAAGTAGGGGATACTTGGGGTAAGAGGAGAGGGAGGGTTTGGGTTTTATGATGGGCATTGTGCAGAGGCATGGAAGGGTTCGTGCTGGGGGATAGGGGGGGACCTATTGGGTGGTGGGCTGGTGTGTTGCATTCCCCCCCGGGGTTCCTGAGTTGCTGGATTGGGGTTCCCCACTCCCCTCTGGGATTGCTGGGTTGGAGGCTGAGGTTCCCTGGCTCCCTTCCCTCTCCCTGCGCCTTTTCCTTGCATCTGCTGCCCTTACAATCTCGTCCCTGGTCATGTCCCTCTGAACATATACCTCTTTGTAGTTCCTTGCATACCTCAGTTTGCTCTTCTTTACAAGAATGTCCTCTTTCATGACCTCGCTCTTGAACACTACCTTGATCAATCACTTTTTGTCTCTGTTGTACTGGCCAATCTGGAAAAACTGTTCCTATGTCTCGTTCAGCCCCTTCCATTCCTATCTGTTTTAATATCCCTGCCACTGCAGCTTGTGTCTTTAGTCCTCGATTCCTCCCTTGTGAAACCCTGTTGTTCCTTCACACCTACCACTACTACAGCTCTTTTCCTTTCCATTAGCTGGCTTGTGCATCTAGCTGCCTCCTGTGAGGTTACTGCTTTAATTACAACTTCCTTGACTGTGGACATTGCTCCTGGGCTCTTCAGCATTTCAGCAAAGGTTGGACCATTTGTAGGGGTCCCTGCCATTGCAACATCTCCTGGTACCTGGGGGTTGGTTCCCTGGGCCAGAGTCTGATGAGGGCCTGTTTTTAGGCTTCTTATCTCCTCTTGTGCTGCACTTAGTTCTATCTGCAGCTTACATATAGTTTCCCTCAGGTTTTTCAATTCCACACTGATTGCTTTCCATGCCTTAGCAATCATCTCCATGTGTGACTCGTCCAGTCCATTCCTCCAGCTTCATTCTGTTGTCTTACCATCCCGCTTGTGTGTGTGTGTGTGTGTGTGTGTGTGTGTGTGTGTGTGTGTGTGTACTCACCTAATTGCACTCACCTAATTGTGCTTGCAGGGGTTGAGCTTTGGCTCTTTGGTCCCGCCTCTCAACCATCAATCAAGTGGTGTACAGATTCCTGAGCCTACTGGGCTCTATCATATCTACATTTGAAACTGTGTATTGTCAGCCTCCACCACATCACTTCCTAGTGCATTCCATTTACTAACTACTCTGTGTTATGATCTCAGCCTACAGGAGAAACGAGTTTCCCCCTTTGAGAGTTATTAAGCAAGCCTGACCTTACCGGAAGGTCTAGGAAATATGGAGGTGATAACACATATGTAAAATAGTTGGTTGGATTTAAATAACAATTTAAGATTATGGGCAGTGCATAAGGAAACAGATAAATGACTGGTTAGGAGATGTGGATAATTTGCTAGAGGCGTGAGGCTCGCTTCTGGAGGGCTTTGACCTCACTTGAGGCCAGACATCGCAGGGGGAAAGCCGCGCTCTGTTTGAGCTCCCGTCAGGAAGGAACCCCAAGTGATATATCTCCAAGAGAAGAGAAGTGTGCAGACGTGCCAGCTGTGGAATTGAGCTGAGAACGTTGTGGTCTCAAGTCCTGGACGGCGAGGAGAGATTATTAAGCTGCTCAGAGGCATTTTCGTTGGCTGTGTGGAGCGCCCTGACCAGACGCCGTCAGAGGGATAGCGCCCTCGACTAGACAATCTGTGGTAAGCACGATTTAAGCTAGTTCATAGTGATTGCTTGTAGTTGGTCGTGTGCCCAGCGACAGTAGCGATGTTTATTTATAAGTTAGACATGTTTTGATAAGGCAAAAAGACTAAAATAAGAGAGTGGAGAGGGAGGAACACGGAGCGACGTCCGTCCCTTCTGAGCGCTGGCAGGTGACTGAGAGCTCCCGATGGCGGAGGCCCCTCCCGGAGTGAGTGAGGCCCACCGGGTGAGGTGGAGCATGGACCCGCCCAACGGGGGAGTCCACTCTCACAGTATGTAGAGGACAGATAGAGGTTAGAGGCAAACATATTGTGTGATTATTTTTGTTTATGTGTTAAAGGGGAAACATTTTTATTGGAGTGTCGATGGGTTGCAGGTTTGTCTTTGGGGAAGAAGTTGCTGAGAACTTCGAAGCCAGCACAGATGAAGTAATTGATGAGACTCCAAGGTAGTGGAGCAGAGGACCTCGAGCTGTGAGAAGCAGTGAAGAGGAGTGTCACGTGCTTCTGTAGAGGTGGTGAAGCACCATAGTTGCTCGAGGGAACTTCATGGTGTAGCAGCCAAGAGAGCTGTAGAGGAACCTAGCAGAAGGGTGAAGCACCGTAGTTGCTCAAGGAAACTTCACGATAGCAGCCTGGAGGAGCTGCAGAGGATCCTGGTAGTTAAGCCCGGAAAATCCTGAAGATATCAGGGTAGTGAACTTCCAGAGGTGGAAGGGAAGTTCTGGTGGATTACTTGTAGGGAGTTGATAGTGTTTGGTTGTCATTAGCGTGCAAGACACAGTGAGAGGTGAGTGATTGTTTGCATTCTTATGTCAAGGAGTGTTTTATACTGAAGTTTAGAGTCACAGTCGTTGGCTGGATTACCTACAGATGTATGTGTTCTAGGACTGATAGAGTGATCGATTGATCATTGTTGTGTATCAAGGAACATTTATACTGATATATGTTATTGCATTCACATGCTGATTTTCTTTGTACACATTTATAGATACATATATATATTCTCTTGCTGATGGTGCAACAGTGTATGTAGACTTGATCAACTTGAGGAGGTTGATAGTATGAGGTGGTGAACCAGGAGGTAGGATACCACTTGATAAGCTGATGATAGAGTTCTGATGGTGTTGGAGTGCAACCTGATTGTAATAGTATAGAGTATAGGATTCATTATTATTATATGTGTATATGTATTGTGTATGTGTTTTTTCCAGTAAATGTATTCCAATTTGCTGGTGTTTGCCCTTGTCCTAGTGAGGCTTCCCAGGAAATAGTAAAGGAAGAGAGAGAGAGAGAGAAAGAACCAAGAACCACCGCTGTGGACAGGGTAGGATGGAAGATTAGTAAGTTAAAGGGGATTGAGGAGATCATATCACATAAGGAGAGAGTGGGGAGTCACAGCGGCTCTAGTGGGTGTGTGCACGTCACAACGAGACTAAGTGTTGGCGCCGCATCCCCTAAATGTGTGACGTTGAGCCCCTCTCCAAGAGCCAGAAGCGCCTAGTGTGATCTCCTAGCGAGGTATAAGCCCTCTACCGAGTTGTGGGTTGGGTTGTCTGCAAAGGAGGAACAACAAGACAACACCACCAACACACAAACTATAATAAATTGGGGGCCTGTGTCCGGGAGAGTGAACTGACACACCCACACCTTGTCCAAGAGTGGATTTGTACACCCTTGCTGAAATAAACTGTGTGACTGCAGGTGTATATTCTCTCTCTTGGGAAGACTCACAGGACCAAGATGGATAAAGTGCAAGCGTTTGTGAAGTCAGGCAAGCCTGAGGACTTGGAAGGTTGCACGAGGGATCAATTGAAACAAATAGCAGAAAAAATGTGGCATTAGGTTGAAAGCATCTAAAGTAGCTGGGATGAAGGATGAGATCCTGAGGCAGTTGAGAGCCAGAAGTGAAGCGGCAGAGCAAGGAGCCCAAAAAAGGAGCTGAAAGTGGAAAGGAGGATGATGGGCAGGATGAAGTGAGATCCCAGGGATCGAGTAGGAGTAGCAAGAGTAGCCGCACTAGCAGGAGTAGCCGAAATAGGAGCTTGGAGAGATTCCAATTAGAGCTCCAGTTGCAGCATGAGGACAAGGAGAGACAGTTCCAGCTGGAAAATATGAAATTAGAACTCCAGATGAAAAATGAAGCCGAGAAGGAAAAAGAGAAAACCAAACTGGAAGTAGAAAAAGATAAAACCAGAGTAAGAGAACTGGAGTTGGAACAAGAGAAAGAAAAAGAGAAAGCAAGATTAGAGGTCGAAAAAGAAAAAGCCCAGGTCGAAAAAGAAAAAGAGAGAACAAAACAAATGCAGATAGAAGCGAATAGAACCTTGGCTGAGCAAAGGATTGAAAATGGGTTGTCAGAGAGCACCACCCAGGTATCACACTAACCAGATGTTAGGGTTAGGGAGAAGGACATTCCCTTGTTTGTTCCCAAAGAGGCAGAGAGCTTCTTCGAGCATTTTGAAAAAGTTGCCAGCATCAAAGAGTGGCCACAGGAGGAATGGGCCCAGCTGGTCCAGTTAAGATTGACCGGTGCAGCCAGGGAGGCATACACCCAATTGTCATTGGAAGAGTGCCAGGATTATGCCACGGTAAAGAGCAGCATATTGCGCTCGTTTCAGTTAACCCCAGAAGCTTATAGGAAGCGCTTCAGAGAGATGATCAAAATTGGAGCATGTACCTTTGCTGAGACAGCAAGGGATCTGGAAAGACGATTCCAGAAGTGGATTGAGGCTGCTCGAGTTGGATCCTACGCTGACCTGAAGCAACTGATGGTCATGGAGAAGTTCTTGGAGATGATGCATCCCGAAACAAAGTTCAAGATCCAAGAAGCAGGGATAAAGGAGGTGAAAGATGCCGCAGATAGAGCGGATATGATTACTGAAGCATACAAGAGCTTGAGGGAGAACAGAGTGAGAAGCGAGGTGAGACGCAGCAATGGCAGACCCAGTGGAGTCTGGGGAGGAAGAAATTATGAAAGGCCCAGAGGAGTCTGGGGTGAGAAGAATTTTAATAAATGGGCAGATAGACGTAGGTACCCTAAAACTCAGAAGAGTAGGTCGCGCACTTCGTCTGAAAGTGAAGGTGAAGGAGCTAAACGAGAAACTAATCGTGATCCAGGAAATCAAGAGTCCGGTAAAGCCCCACAGAGTGCAGGTAGTGTACCTGGCTCGAGGAACTCTCATGTGAGTGGACAAAGTCAGAGCCGCTTTGGTACATATAGAAGAGACTTTTCCCAGGTGAGGTGTTACAATTGTAACGGATTGGGTCACGTGATGCGAGATTGTAGGCAGGGCAAGAGAGTTGTGACCCTGGCCATGTGTGACCCCCGAAGTAAATATACTAATGTGTTCCAAGACAAACCACAGAGCGCGAACTTAGTGAACGAGAGATATAGGCCGTTCATGAGCAAAGGTTGGATCAGTATAGGAGGCCAACCTGAAGTAGAATTTGGTATCTTAAGAGATACTGGAGCTAATCAGAGCTTGATTACGAGAAGCCTGATTGGGAATGATCGACGGTTAGCTGGCAGGAGTGAGATGAAAGTATATGGGTTATTGTCTGAGAGTGACAATGCCCGTATGCACTGTCCAGCTAAGGTCGGAATATGTGTCGGCAGAGGTGATGCTGGGAGTATGCCCCGACATACCTATTCCAGGAGTCCAAGTGATCCTGGGGAATGACTTGTGTGGGACAAAGGTGTTGCCAAGAGTCATGGCGGAGACTGTGCCAGAGGAGTGCCCAGAAGGCCACGGCACGGGTGGGACACCTGAGAGTGTGAACCTGACTGACATCCGAGGAGATGAGTCAGGAGACCGCCAAGCCATTGAGTACCCTGTCTTGGGAGTGAGAGAAGGCAGAGGTGGCCGACGAGGAAGACACTGGAGAAGGTGAGACAGTGTCGATTCAACCGGTGGAAGATATCGACGTCGATATAGCGTGGCTGTTTGATGAAGGTCCGACTCAGGAAAATGAAGTCTCGATGAGGTCAAAAGTGAAGATGGCCCAGCCGAAGAAGAATCCTGTGAAGAGAGCGGACCTGAGTAGAGCCCAGACCACCGAAATTAAGAGTCGGAAGGTGAATGCAACTGTGCTGAGTAGGAATGAGGAAGGATGTGGACATACTGAGGACGGGAGTAGAGCGTCAAGTGGTCCACGAGCACAGAGGCATATGGATAGTGGAGTTAAGTTGTTTGAGATGTTAGGAGTTGACATGTTCAACAGAAAACGTGAAGAAAAGATAGTGAAGAAGAGTAGTAGCCGAGAAAGTGAAAGGAGAAGAGACAGTATGTGTGGAGAGATGCTTACGAGCACTCTCGGAGAGATAAAACGACATGTACGGTCGAGTGCTGTTGGATGTAGTACAGTGCTCGAGGAAACTTTTAGGGAACAAAGAAGAGTTGAAGGAGAAGAAATGGAGTTGTATAGAGGTGGGAAGTGTGAGAAGAGGATGATGATACAAGCATGGAGGAGTAGAAGAAAGCCGAGAACTCGATGGAAGTCAAACAGGATGAGGTCTCGGATATATGAGGAGACGAAAGTGAGGATCGTCGGTGAAGACGAGGGAGCGAAGTATGATGGCAGGAGACGAAAGTATAACGGCAGTAGATGTTAGTGTGAAGACAACAGAGGAGGTACAGACAGTAGATGTCTGACTCTGGACGTGAAGAGAAGAAGACAAGGTAACGGAGGGTGGAAACAATTAGTAGAGTTGACCGATGGAGTGCAGGCGTCCAAGGAGGACAGCTTAGCCAAGAGGTGCCAGAGAAGTCAGATCATTTATGAGAAGAGCATGTTTCTGGAGAGTTGTGAGCCGGATGTTGCAAGGTGCAACGAACTAACTGTAGACTCCAAAGGGAGTATATCGGTTGATGAACGAGACGGTGTGGTGGCGGATGTATTATCCCGAGCTTTGCCACTGGAATAACTCTCAAAAATAAGGAGAGGGGAGTGTTATGATCTCAGCCTACAGGAGAAACAAGTCTCCCCCTTTGAGAGTTATTCAGCAAGCCTGACCTAACCGGAAAGTCTTGGAAATATGGAGGTGATAACACATATGTAAAATAGTTGGTTGGATTTAAATAACAATTTAAGATTATGGGCAGTGCATAAGGAAACAGATAAATGACTGGTTAGGAGATGTGGATAATTTGCTAGAGGCGTGAGGCTCGCTTCTGGAGGGCTTTGACCTCACTTGAGGCCAGACATCGCAGCGGGAAAGCTGCGCTCTGTTTGAGCTCCCGTCAGGAAGGAACCCCTAGTGATATATCTCCAAGAGAAGAGAAGTGTGCAGACGTGCCAGCTGTAGAATTGAGCTGAGAACGTTGTGGTCTCAAGTCATGGACGGCGAGAAGAGTTTATTAAGCTGCTCAGAGGCATTTTCGTGGGCTGTGTGGAGCGCCCTGACCAGACGCCGAAAGAGGGATAGTGCCCTCGACTAAACAATCTGTGGTAAGCACGATTTAAGCCAGTTCATAGCGATTGCTTGTAGTTGGTCGTGTGCCCAGCGACAGTAACGATGTTTATTTATAAGTTAGACATGTTTTGATAAGGCAGAAAGCTTAAAAATAAGAGAGTGGAGAGGGAGGAACACGGAGCGATGTCCGTCCCCTCTGAGCGCTGGCAGGTGACTTAGAGCTCCCGACGGCGGAGGCCCCTACCGGAGTGAGTGAGGCCCACCGGGCGAGGTGGAGCATGGACCCGCCCAACGGGGGAGTCCACTCTCACAGTATGTAGAGGACAGATAGAGGTTGGAGGCAAACATATTGTGTGATTATTTGTGTTTATGTGTTAAAGGGGAAACATTTTTATTGGAGTGTCGATGGGTTGCAGGTTTGTCTTTGGGGAAGAAGTTGCTGAGAACTTCGAAGCCAGCACAGATGAAGTAATTGATGAGACTCCAAGGTAGTGGAGCAGAGGACCTCGAGCTGTGAAGAGGAGTGTCTCGTGCTTCTGTAGAGGTGGTGAAGCACCATAGTTGCTCGAGGGAACTTCATGGTGTACCAGCCAAGAGAGCTGTAGAGGAACCTAGCAGAAGGGTAAAGCACCGTAGTTGCTCAAGGAAACTTCATGATAGCAGCCTGGAGGAACCGCAGAGAATCCTGGTAGTTAAGCCCGGAAGAACCTGAAGATATCAGGGTAGTGAACTTCCAGAGGTGGAAGGGAAGTTCTGGTGGATTACTTGTAGACAGTTGATAGTGTTTGGTTGTCATTAGCGTGCAAGACGCAGTGAGAGGGGAGTGATTGTTAGCATTCTTATGTCAAGGAGTGTTTTATACTGAAGTTTAGAGTCACAGTCGTAGGCTGGTTTACCTACAGATGTATGTGTTCTAGGACTGATAGAGTGATCGATTGATCATTGTTGTGTATCAAGGCACATTTATACTGATATATGTAATTGCATTCACATGCTGATTTTCTTTGTACACATTTATAGATATATATATATATTCTCTTGCTGATGGTGCAACAGTGTATGTAGACTTGATCAACTTGAGGAGGTTGATAGTATGAGGTGGTGAACCAGGAGGTAGGATACCACTTGATAAGCTGATGATAGAGTTCTGATGGTGTTGGAGTGCAACCTGATTGTAATAGTATAGAGTATAGGATTCATTATTATTATATGTGTGTATGTATTGTGTATGTGCTTTGTCCAGTAAATGTATTCCAATTTGCTGGTGTTTGCCCTTGTCCTAGTGAGGCTTCCCAGGAAATAGTAAAGGAAGAGAGAGAGAGAGAAAGAACCAAGAACCACTGCTGTGGACAGGGTAGGATGGAAGATTAGTAAGTTAAAGGGGATTGGGGAGATCATATCACATAAGGAAAGAGTGGGGAGGCACACCGGCTCGAGTGGGTTTGTGCACGTGACAACGAGGCTAAGTTTTGGAGCCGCATCCCCTAAATATGTGACGTTGAGCCCCTCTCCAAGAGCAAGAAGCGCCTAGTGTGATCTCCTAGCGAGGTATAAGCACTCTACCGAGTTGTGGGTTGGGTTGTCTGCAAAGGAGGAACAACACGACAACACCACCTACACACAAACTATAATATCTGACACTGAAAAAGTTCTTTCTAATGTCTCTGTGGCTCATTTGGGTACTCAGCTTCCACCTGTGTCCCCTTGTTCGCATCCCTCCAGTGTTGAATAGTTCATCCTTGTTTACCCGGTCGATTCCCTTGAGGATTTTGTAGGTTGTGATCATGTTCCCCCTTCCTCTTCTGTCTTCCAGTGTCGTAAGGTGCATTTCCCGCAGCCTTTCCTCATAACTCATGCCTCTTAGTTCTGGGACTAGTCTAGTAGCATACCTTTGGACTTTTTCCAGCTTCGTCTTGTGCTTGACAAGGTACGGGCTCCATGCTGGGGTCACATACTCCATGATTGGTCTTACATATGTGGTGTACAAGATTCAGAATGATTCCTTACACAGGTTCCTGAACGCTGTTCTGATGTTAGCCAGCCTCGCATATGCCGCAGACGTTATTCTTTTTATGTGGGCTTCAGGAGACAGGTTTGGTGTGATATCAACTCTTAGTTCTTTCTCTCTGTCCTTTTCGTTAAGTACTTCATCTCCTTTTCTGTATCCTGTGTCTGGCCTCCTGTTTCCACTGCCTAATTTCATTACTTTGCATTTACTCGGGTGGAACTTCAACAGCCATTTGTTGGACCATTCATTCAGTCTGTCTAGGTCATCTTGTAGCCTCCTACTTGTGACGTCTCGCCAATCTGAGACTTCACCCCTCACACTGACTCGTTGTCTCCTGTTGCTTAGGTACTCCTTTATCCAATGGAGTACCTTCCCTTTCACACCGGCCTGCATCTCCAGCTTTTTCACTAGCCTCTTGTGTGGTATTGTATCAAAGGCTTTCTGACAATCCAAAAATATGCAGTCTGCCCACCCTTCTCTTTCTTGCCTGATTTTTGTTGCCTGGTCGTAGAATTCAAGTAACCCTGTGAGGCAGGACCTGCCATCCCTGAAATCATGTTGATGCTGTGTTACAAAGTTCGCTCCAGATGTTCCACTAGCTTTCTTCGCACAATCTTCTCCGTCAGCTTGCATGGTATGCAGGTTAGGGACACTGGCCTGTAGTTCAGTGCCTCCTGTCTATCCCCTTTCTTGTATATCGGGACTACGTTAGCTGCTCTCCAAATTTCGGGCAGTTCCCCCTGTTGCCAGTGATTTGTTATACACTATGGAGAGTGGCAGGCACAGTTCTTCTGCCCCTTCCTTTAGTATCCAAGGGGAGATTCCATCTGGGCCTATAGCCTTTGTCACATCCAACTCTAGTAAACACTTCCTTACTTCCCCGATGGTTATCTCAAACTCTTCCAGTGGTTCCTGGTTAGCTATTCCCTCTCTTATCTCTGGGATTTCTCCTTGCTCTAAGGTAAAGACCTCCTGGAATTTCTTATTCAGTTCCTCACACACTTTCTTGTCGTTTGTAGTGAATCCTTCTTTCCCTAGTCTTAATTTCATAACCTGTTTTTTTACTGTTGTTTTTCTCCTGATGTGGTTATGCAGCAATATAGTCTGAGTCTTTGCCTTGCTTGCGATGTCATTTTCGTATTGCCTTTCTGCCTCTCTTCTCATCCTGACATATTCATTCCTGGCATTCTGGTATCTTTCTCTGCTCTCCAGTGTCCTGTTATTGCTATAGTTTCTCCATGCCCTTTTACTTTGCTGCTTAGCTTGCCTACATCTTTGATTAAACCATGGGTTTCCCATCTTCATTTCTCTGTTTTCTTTTTGGACTGGGACAAACTTGTTTGCTGCATCCTTGCACTTCTGCGTGATGTAGTTCATCATATCTTGGGCAGTCTTTCCTTTGAACTCTGTTTCCCATGCTGTATCTGTTAGGAATTTTCTTATCTCCTCACATTTTCCCTTTTGGTATGCTAATCTTTTGTTTTCGGTATCCCTCCTCGAGTTCAATAACCCTTCTTCAATCAAGTACTCAAACACCAATACACTGTGGTCGCTCATTCCTAGTTGGGGCATCAAAATCGATTTCTCTTATGTCGGAGTCGTTCAGAGTGAAGACTAGGTCGAGTCCCGCTGGTTCGTCATTTCCTCTCATCCTTGTTGTTTCTCTGACATGCTGGGTTAAAAAGTTTCTAGTCACCACCTCCAATAGTTTGGCTCTCCACGTATCCTCGCCTCCATGCGGTTCCTTATTCTCCCAGTCAATCCTTCCGTGATTGAATTCCCTCATGATGAGCAGGTGGGATCTATTTCTACAGGCAACAGAGGTTGCCCTCTCAATTATAGTGTTAACTGCCATGTTGTTGTTTTCATACTCTTGACTGGGTCTTCTGTCATTTGGTGGAGGGTTATATATTACTGCTACTACTATTCTTGGTCCTCCCATTGTCATGGTGCCTGCTATGTAGTCGCTGAAACCCTCACAGCCCGGTATAGCCATCTCCTTAAAACTCCATTCCTTTCTCATGAGTAGGGCCACTCTAACTCCTACCCTACCTTCCCTCTCTGTCCTTATTACTGTGTACTCCTAGGGAAACACGGCATTCGTTATGATTCCAGAGAGTTTTGTTTCAGTGAGTCCGATTACATCTGGGTTCACTTCTTGTGCCCTTTCCCTTAGTTCACTTGCCTTGCTTGTGATCCCATCTATGTTCGAGTAAATTACCCTGAAACTGACTCTCTTCTGCTTCTCCTCTGTGTTTGTGTGTGTGTGTGTACTCACCTAGTTGTACTCGCCTAGTTGTGTCTGCAGGATCGAGCATTGACTCTTGAATCCCGCTTTTCGAGCATCGGTTGTGTACAGCAATGACTCCTGTCCCATTTACCTATCATACCTGGTTATAAAATTACGAATAGTATTTGCTTCCACAACCTGTTCCTGAAGTGCATTCCATTTTCCCAATACTCTCACGCTAAAAGAAAACTTCCTAACATCTCTGTGACTCATCTGAGTTTCAAGCTTCCATCCATGTCCCCTCGTTCTGTTACTATTCCGTGTGAACATTTTGTCTATGTCCACTCTGTCAATCCCTCTGATTATCTTATAAGTTCCTATCATGTCCCCCCTCTCCCTTCTTCTTTCTAGTGTCGTAAGGCACAGTTCCCTCAGGCGCTCCTCATACCCCATCCCTCGTAGCTCTGGGACGAGTCTCGCTGCAAACCTCTGAACCTTTTCAAGTTTCATTATATGCTTCTTCAGATGGGGACTCCATGATGAGGCGGGATACTCTAAGACTGGCCTCACGTAGGCAGTGTAAAGCGCCTTAAATGCCTCCTTACTTAGGTTTCTGAATGATGTTCTAACTTTTGCCAGTGTAGAGTACGCTGCTGTCGTTATCCTATTTGTATGTGCTGCAGGAGATAGATTAGGTGTTACGTCCACCCCCAGGTCTCTTTCACGCGTCGTCACAGGTAGGCTGTTCCCCTTCATTGTGTACTGTCCCTTTGGTCTCCTATCTCCTAGTCCCATTTCCATAACTTTACATTTGCTCATGATGAATTCCAGTAGCCATTTATCTGACCATCTCTGCAACCTGTTCAGGTCCTCTTGGAGGATCCTGCAATCCTCAGCTGTCACAACTCTTCTCATCAACTTTGCGTCATCCCTTACCCTTAGTTCACTTGTGTGTGTGTGTGTGTGTGTACTCACCTATATGTACTCACCTATATGTGCTTGCAGGATCGAGCATTGACTCTTGGATCCCGCCTTTCTAGCTATCGGTTGTTTACAGCAATGACTCCTGTCCCATTTCCCTATCATACCTAGTTTTAAAAGTATGAATAGTATTTGCTTCCACAACCTGTTCCTCAAGTGCATTCCATTTTTCTACTACTCTCACGCTAAAAGAAAACTTCCTAACATCTCTGTGACTCATCTGAGTTTCCAGTTTCCACCCATGTCCCCTCGTTCTGTTATTATTACGTGTGAACATTTCATCTATTTCCACTTTGTCAATTCCCCTGAGTATTTTATATGTCCCTATCATATCTCCTCTCTCCCTTCTTTTCTCTAGTGTCGTAAGGTTCAGTTCCTTCAGCCGCTCTTCATATCCCATCCCTCGTAGCTCTGGGACAAGCCTCGTCGCAAACCTCTGAACCTTCTCCAGTTTCTTTATGTGTTTCTTCAGGTGGGGGCTCCATGATGGCGCGGCATACTCTAAGACGGGTCTCACGTAGGCAGTGTAAAGCGCCCTAAAAGCTTCCTCATTTAGGTTTCTGAATGAAGTTCTAATTTTCGCCAGTGTAGAGTACGCTGCTGTCGTTATCCTATTTATATGTGCTTCAGGAGTTAGATTAGGTGTCACATCCACTCCCAGGTCTCTTTCTCGAATCGTTACAGGTAGGCTGTTCCCCTTCATTGTGTACTGTCCCTTTGGTCTCCTGTCACCTGATCCCATTTCCATAACTTTACATTTACTGGTGTTAAACTCCAGTAGCCATTTCCCTGACCATCTCTGCAGCCTGTTTAAGTCCTCTTGGAGGATCCTACAATCCTCGTCTGTCACAACTCTTCTCATTAATTTTGCGTCATCTGCAAACATTGACATGTGTGTGTGTGTGTGTGTGTGTGTGTGTGTGTGTGTGTGTGTGTGTGTGTGTGTGTGTGTGTGTGTGTGTGTGTGTGTGTGTGTGTGTGTGTGTGTGTGTGTGTGTGTGTGTGTGTGTGTGTGTGTGTGTGTGTGTGTGTGTGTGTGTGTGTGTGTGTGTGTGTGTGTGCGTGTGTGTGTGTGTACTCACCTAGTTGTACTCACCTAGTTGCGCTTGCGGGGGTTGAGCTCTGGCTCTTTGGTCCCACCTCTCAACAACCTGTCCTCTTAAAAAGAACGTCGCTTTTGGCCGTTTGCCCGTATGGCCGAATTTGGACGTAATTTGAAAATGAAAAAAAAATTAAAATAAATTTGGGATTTCTTTTTTCAACAACAGTAAGTTAAGGGTCCTCTGATAGGTTAGGTGGGCAGGAAATTCTCATAAAGTTTCAAAACGTTATGAAAAACGTGAATTTAAAGTGTCCTCTTATAACCTCTGCGCGTAAGGCGGACGACTCAAATAGAAAACGGAACAGAACGTCACTTTTGTGAGTCGATTTCATTTCAAATTACGTCCAAATTTAGCCATATCGCGCATACCAGCCAAAAGTGACGTTCTTTTTAAGAGGACGGGTTGCTCTCAACCGTCAATCAACAGGTGTACAGGTTCCTGAGCCTATTGGGCTCTATCGTATCTACACTTGAAACTGTGTATGGAGTCAGCCTCCACCACATTGCTTCCTAATGCATTCCATTTGTCAACCACTCTGACACTAAAAAAGTTCTTTCTAATATCTCTGTGGCTCATTTGGGCACTCAGTTTCCACCTGTGTCCCCTAGTGCGTGTGCCCCTTGTGTTAAATAGCCTGTCTTTATCAACCCTGTCGATTCCCTTGAGAATCTTGAATGTGGTGATCATGTTCCCCATAACTCTTCTGTCTTCCAACGAAGTGAGGTTCAATTCCCGTAGTCTCTCCTCGTAGCTCATACCTCTCAGCTCGGGTACTAGCCTGGTGGCAAACCTTTGAACCTTTTCCAGTTTAGTCTTTTGCTTGACTAGATATGGATTCCATGCTGGAGCCGCATACTCCAGGATTGGTCTGACATATGTGGTATATAATGTTCTGAAAGATTCCTTACACAAGTTTCTAAAGGCCGTTCTTATGTTAGCCAACCTGGCATATGCTGCTGATGTTATACTCTTGATATGAGCTTCAGGGGACAGGTCTGGCTTGATATCAACTCCCAGGTCTTTCTCTCTCCCTGACTCTTGAAGTATTTCATCTCCCAAGTGATACCTTGTATCTGGTCTCCTGCTTCCTACCCCTATCTTCATTACATTACATTTGCTTTGGTTAAACTCTAACAGCCATTTGTTCGACCATTCCTGCAGCTTTTCCAGATCTTCTTGAAGCCTCAAGCTGTCCTCTTCTGTCTTAATCCTTCTCATAATGTGTGTGTGTGTATTCACCTAGTTGTGCTCACCTCTATGTGTTTGTAGGTTGAGCTCTGGCTCTTTGGTCCCTCCTATCAACTGTCAATAAACCGGTGTACAGATTCCTGAGGTTATTGGGCTCTATCATATCTACATTTGAAACTGTGTATGGAGTCTGCCTCCACTACTTAATGCATTCTATTTCTTAGCTACTCTTATACTGAAAAAAATCTTCCTAATTTCCCTGTGACTCATCTAGGTACTAGGTTTCTACCTGTTCTTTTGTTCGTGTTCCATCCGTGCTAAAGAGTTTGTCCTTGTCCACACTTTCAATTCCCCTGAGAATTTTGTCGGTGGTTATCACGTTTGCCCTTATTCTGCTGTTTTCCAGGGAAGTGAGGTTCAGCTCCCTTTGCCTTTCCTGCTAGCTCATATCTCTCAGTTTCGGGACGAGCCTGCTGGCATACCGCTGAATCTTCTCTAACTTTGTCTTGTGTTTAACTAGGTATGGGCTAAAGCCTGGAGCTTAATACTCCATGATTGGTCTTACATAAGTGGTATACAATGTCCTGAACGATAGGCCTCTGGGGACAGGTTCGGTGTGATATCAACCCCCAGATCTTTCGCACTATATGATTCTTGCAGGATATCACCTCGCAGATGGTACATTGTATTCAGCCTTCTGTTCCCTCGGCCTAATTTCATTACTTTACACTTTCCTGAGTTGAAGTTTAGTAGCCATTTTCTAGACAATTCCACCAGTTTGTCCAGGTCAAGTAGTGTCTACCTATCTTCATCTGTTTTGATTCTTCTCATAATTTTTGCATCATCAGCAAACATTGAGACGAATGAGTCTATACCTTCTGGAAGATCGTTTACAAATATTAGAAACAGGATGAGTCCAAGTACAGAGCCCTGTGGAACCCCTCAAGTGACATCTCACCACTCTGATGCCTCCCCCTCACAATTATCGCTGTTTCCTGTGGCTTAGATACTCCCTTATCCACAGGAGCACCTTACTTTTTATTCCTGCCTGTTGCTCCAACTTTTGTAACTTCCTTTTGTGAGGTACTGTGTCAAAGGCTTTCTGACAGTCCAAGAAAATGCAGTCTGCCCACCCTTCTCTTTCTTGCCTAATTTATGTTGCTTGGTCATAAAATTCTATTAGACCGGGGAGCCGGTCGGCGAGCGGACAGCACGCTGGACTTGTGATCCTGTGGTCCCGGATTCGATCCTGGGCGCCAGCGAGAAATAACGGGCAGAGTTTCTTTCACCCTATGCCCCTGTTACCTAGCAGTAAAATAGGTACCTGGGTGTTAGTCAGCTGTCACGGGCTGCTTCCTGGAGGTGGAGGCCTGCCTAGTCGAGGACCGGGCCGAGGGGACATTAAAGCCCCGAAATCATCTCAAGATAACCTCAAGATGACCTGTGAGGCACGATTTACCATCTCTGAACCCATGCAGGTGGTGTGTTACAAAGTTATTTCCTTCCAGATGCTCTACAAGCTTTTTCCTCACGAACTTCTCAATCACCTTGCATGGTATACAAGTTTGGGAACTGGCCTGTAGGTCAGTGCCTTTTGCCTGTCACCTTTTTGAATATTGGGACTACATTAGCTGTCTTCCAGGTTTCCGGTAGGTCTCCCGTTTGCAGTGACCTGTTATACACCACAGAGATTGGCACACTTAGTGCCTCTGCACCTTCTTTCAGTATCCATAGTGAGATTCTGTCAGGCGAAACAGCCTTTGTCACATTCAGCTCCAACAGATTAATTTTGACCTCTTCACTGGCGAGGTCAAATTCCTCCAAGGTTGCTTGGTTTGCCTCCTCATTTGTTATTTCTTGGTGATCATTGTTCCATAGCTCACTCCCTATTTCGATGTCATTAATTATTGATTCCCTGGTTGTTTACACTAAATCTAAAATATTTTTTCCCGCAATGGCTCCTTAACGTGTTGCGTAACAACGCAATCGTCAATTATTTCTAGAAAATCTTCTGCTTCATTATTTCATGTTCTTTAAAACCAGTTTATTCCACTAAAATTAAAGTCACCAATGACAAAAATACTGTTAGACCTAGATGCTCTAGATATTTCATCCCATAGATGCTTTGCTTCCAGTCTGTCTAAATTTTTGTGGCCGGTCTATAACTCCTATTTTAAGATTATTTCCTTTTTCGTTTACTTCTAGCCAAATAATTTCTGTGTATTGCTCAGTTTTGATTCCCTCTTTGAGACTGCATTTCAAATTTTCCCTAACATATAAGGCTACTCTCAGTCCTCGTCTAATATATCTATCTGTGCGAAATAGTAAAATCCGTTTATTTGATATTCAGCTAATAGTTCTCAATTTTCTAAATTCATCCACTTTTCAATAAGTGCAATAATGTCTATTTTTTTCTGGGCAGACAGGAGCATTTAAATCGTTTATTATGTTTCTTACACTCCTACTGTTCATGTAATATTCCCTAAGTGTATCGTTATTTTGAATCCCTTCTCTTTCATTGATCATTCTGCCAATCTGTTTAACCCACACACACATACTTTTATTGCCATCTTTCTCCATGTCAATTCCCATACTACTATTGTCGGAAAATCCGACACCATTTAATAATCATACAGATAATAGCTGTATTGTATAAACAAGTAACCCATAGAAAACGTAACTTGTAGTGGAATTACCGTCTAAAGAAAACGGGATATCATCACCACATACTATTATAAATCACCACCTATTATGGTGGGAATTATTCTTAAATACATAAGTCTTTGGACTTTACCATCATAAAACATCTTATATAAATTAACTTAATTATCAATATTAAAGTAGAGTAAATGTGACCCTTCTATCACTTTCTGAAATGTGGACAATGTAAGCCAGGCGTCAGAGTGAGGAGGAAGGGGCAGCCATTGTTGTTTATACTGAGACCAGAGGCTCACACGGGAGCAAATTCGGCTCCTGTTAATTTTACTTGGACGTAGTGTTATGGAACCCAAAGGTGTACCATTTTCAACACGCTGTCAACAAATTCAAGTTAAGTGTTCTTTCCGAAACCCATGTATCTTCATTTATGGCCATTAATGTCATTATATAGGGTGTACCGGTTAGAGCACGTGGAAGTCTCAAACTAAAGGTAATTAAGCTAGGTCTTCATGTTCCATGTACAGTTTTCTCTGAAATACCTGTCATATACTAGGTTTCTGGCTTCACAGTTAGCGCCCTTTTGACAGGTCAAGACGAGGGTGCAAGATTTTGTGCACCAGTTACTGGGTGATATGGAAGCTACCTCAAAGAGGATAATTTGGTGTCTACACCCTAGTTATACCTGGTGGACTAACCTGCTGTACTATAAGATAAGGAACCTCTTCAATGTATGTAGTTACTGTAGTTTGATTGGCTGCATATATATTAATTTAATAAACCCCCCTAATGTGTAGAGGATCGATTTGTGAGATTATGAGATTATTGCAGAAATACAGTCCACTTATCATTATACAAATTGCTATCGAAGTATATAAATTAACGTAAATATAAATTCATATAAATTAAATAAATATAAATCTCACAGGTCGGTTCCCACATTATTTGGTCATCTTCGAACCGGATGACGGATTATTTGATCCTTTGAACCCACATTTGGTCATCTTAGTACCGGATGAACCAGTTAACCAGTGGATTCATTAAATATACTAGTGCAGTGTTATTTAAACAAGGCCAGCCAGTCAAAGACAGCGCCTCGTGGGAGCTCACGAGCCCCCCTCAACCGAGTTCAGCTTCGTCAGCGGTTTCATGCACACCCACAGATATTTGGTGGCGTGTTATTTCGTGAAATGACAGCGCTAATATAGAAGCCAGCCAAATTAGTGGCTGTGTCCTCACAAGATTGTTCACGGATTTCGTGGTGTTACATTTCGCGAGAGATTATCCACGAATTTTGTGGACTTTATTTCGCGAGGTCACTAATAATATTTAATACTTCTAGATAATATTAGAAGTTTCATAGAGGCTAATTAAGAGGCTATTATCAATAATTGTGTATATTATTTCTCCAAATAGAGAATTATTTAATATATATTGCACTAGTGATCAATATAATATTTACTAATTGCCAACCCACAACAGGGTAGGATATGACTAGTTGAACTATTATCGTTCATCCTAGTCCCATTATTACCATAGTCAGTTGTACTATATTAAACAACTTAACACCATTAATGAATGGTCCAGACCCTATTTTGGGTGTAATTTTTATCAACTCGAGTTGAGTTGTGTATATATAATAATTTACTTATGATCATTACACCTTTGAGTGATTAATTAGTGTCAATTCCATCCTAGGGTGATATAGAAGAGATAACCTAAAGGTACTTCCAGTGACACTGGTTTATCACTCAAATCATTAGTGTGTATGATTGTATATATATATATAATGTGTATTAATTTTAAGTGCTAACCTCTAGTAGAGGTAGGATTATTGCCTAGTGAGTTCAGAATTTACCCTAGGCTACCATTAGTGTTTGTTCAGTATTATGAGCAGCCCAAGTACAAGTCCCACAAGGCTTCACCAACGAGCCAGTATGGATAATGCAGGGAGAATGAAAAGAACCCTTGCTGGTCTTAAAGGCCACTTAACAAGACAGATCAAGAAATGTGAAGATTTGTCACAACAATCTCAAGTTGATTATGCTGACCTGGAAAGCTATTATCAAGCAGCTGCAGGTAAATTTGAGCAAATCAAATGCCAAATGGCTGTCCTTGTGGGGACAGACTACTACCATCAATTCATTGGTAGCCCTACTAAATATCAGGGCATAACCATGTTAAACTCTGCAGGAGGTAAATTACTCTCAGGCCCAGTATCAAGCCTGAGGAGACCTATGCCTGCAGATAAACAATACCAGTAGAAACCTAAATTTGTCAGCTGATTATATTTCTCCAGTAGCATTATACTAAGGAGATTACAGCTGACTATAGTAACAGAGGTTGATGTTAGTATCATCATTTAAAGCTGAAGATGAGTTCATGAGGCCTCAGTGGCAAATCAGTGAACAGTAGCCTAAAACAGCTACAAGTCACTGCGACCAATGTCACTGAACCCACTGCAGTCTCAGAACCATACTTTACTTTAATGATGAGCTATTCAATCTTCTGAAACAATTAACTAAATTAAACCCTAATAAATCTGATGACTGATTTGATACATTTATTATTTAATCAAGATGTATTCCATGGGCCTCAGTGTTTATATATCAGTGACCAGTTACCTGAAGAAACTTCAAGTTATATCTAATGTCACTGATCTCACTGCAGTCCCTGAATCATACTTGACTGTAGTACTTGATCACATCCAGTCTTCTGGGTTAAATAATATGTAATAAGGCTTGAATATTAGCCTTTCAAGAGTTGACAGGGAAATGAAATCGCATTAGACTTCTAACCCCTGCAACTCTAGTACGGGACATCCGTCCTGTACGAACAGACACACAAATGTGTGATTACTAACTACTAACATCAAATTAATCAAATAATTCGAAGGAGGAGTATCGGTGTTCGTCTGTTCTAAATAGGACTTCGACCCGTGAGCAGCCCCCTGGGGAATTATGTCGGAAAATCCGACACCATTTAATAATCATACAGATAATAGCTGTATTGTATAAACAAGTAACCCATAGAAAACGTAACTTGTAGTGGAATTACCGTCTAAAGAAAACGGGATATCATCACCACATACTATTATAAATCACCACCTATTATGGTGGGAATTATTCTTAAATACATAAGTCTTTGGACTTTACCATCATAAAACATCTTATATAAATTAACTTAATTATCAATATTAAAGTAGAGTAAATGTGACCCTTCTATCACTTTCTGAAATGTGGACAATGTAAGCCAGGCGTCAGAGTGAGGAGGAAGGGGCAGCCATTGTTGTTTATACTGAGACCAAATGCTCACACGGGAGCAAATTCGGCTCCTGTTAATTTTACTTGGACGTAGTGTTATGGAACCCAAAGGTGTACCATTTTCAACACGCTGTCAACAAATTCAAGTTAAGTGTTCTTTCCGAAACCCATGTATCTTCATTTATGGCCATTAATGTCATTATATAGGGTGAACCGGTTAGAGCACGTGGAAGTCTCAAACTAAAGGTAATTAAGCCAGGTCTTCATGTTCCATGTACAGTTTTCTCTGAAATACCTGTCATATACTAGATTTCTGGCTTCACAGTTAGCGCCCTTTTGACAGGTCAAGACGAGGATGCAAGATTTTGTGCACCAGTTACTGGGTGATATGGAAGCTACCTCAAAGAGGATAATTTGGTGTCTACACCCTAGTTATACCTGGTGGACTAACCTGCTGTACTATAAGATAAGGAACCTTTTCAATGTATGTAGTCTAATTCTGTAGTTTGATTGGCTGCATATATATAAACAAATAAACCCCCCCTAATGTGTAGAGGATCGATTTGTGAGATTGAGATTATTGCAGAAATACAGTCCACTTAACATTATACAAATTGCTATCGAAGTATATAAATTAACGTAAATATATATTCATATAAATTAAATTCATATAAATCTCACAGGTCGGTTCCCACAACTATCTACTAACAGCTTAAACCCAAACAAAGCACTCCAACCACAGGTTCCAACGAGTTCGCAACAGCAACAACCCCAGCCCTAGATAGATGAACCCCTTCCCGAGCATGCATATCATTCCTTCCATTGAAGTGTTCCCAGTTATCTATGAATAGTATTGAATTTGATTTGTAATATTTGTCCAGTCGGCAATTGCCACTCGACAGCTATTCATTTCCAACTCCCTTTCTTGGAAGAATACCACATATGATCGGGATTCCTCCCTTGCTACTAACTAATTCTATGGCTGTCTTAAACCTCTGTATGAATTCCTCACTCCTAACTCGTCTAACATCATTTCCACCTGCATTGATACAAATAATGGGATACTGACACAAATAATGGGTTTGTTCTCATTTCCAGCCATAATATCATTTATCTTTTTAACAATGTCACCAATTCCAGCTCTTGGATAGCAAACCCTTAACCTGTTCCCCCTATCTCTGACACTAAGTCTCTGAACTAAGAGGGGTGGCATTAAGCCATGCAACCTTAGAAGACATTATAATTACCAGATATGAGATTAAGAGGTATCTACTCAATCTAGATGTGACTAAAGCTCTTGAACCTGATGGAATTTCAACACAGAAGCTGAAAGAGGGGGCAGAAGCACTTTGCATCCCACTATCTATGGTGTATAACAAGTCATTAAAACAGTAGAACTACCAGAGAGTAGGAAGACAGCTAGCATAGTTTAATATACAAACAGTAGGATAGACAGGAGGATGTCAACTACAGACTGGTGTCTTTAATTTGTATACCATGTGAAGTGATGGAGAAGATAGTGATAAAGAGACTGGTAGCACATATGAAGAGAAGTGACTTTTTAACACACCGCCAGCATGGGTTCAGGGAAGGCAAGTCGTGTCTTACGGTTTTAATAGAATTCTGTGACCAAGCAACAAGCATTAAGCAAGAAAGAGAAGGATGGGCAGATTGCATTTTCTTGGAATGCCAGAAATTGGTTGACACTGTACCTCATAAGAGACTGTTGCATAATTTGGAAAAACAAGCTGCAGTAAGTGGTAGGGTGCTCCACTGGATAAGGGAGTTCCTAAAAAACTTGAAGCAGAGAGTTACCGTGAGGGGATAAAACCTCAAACTGGCGTGATGTCACCAGCGGATTCCCCCAGGGTTCTATATTCGGACCTATCTTGTTTCGTTATATACGTGAATGATCTTCCAGAAGAGGACAGGTTGCAGCAAGAGGCTACAGGATGTCCTGGACAGACTAAATGAATGGGCCAACAAATTGCTACTAGAGTTTAACTCGTGCATATGTAAAGTGATGAACATAGGTGTATGGAGCAGGAGGCCAAACACAGGGTTCCAGTTGGGAGAGAAAATCCTTCATGAATCAGGAAGAGAGTAAGATCTGGGTATTTATATCATGCCAGACCAGTCCCAGAAGCCCAAATCAAAAGGATATCATCAGTGGCATATGCAAGGCTGGCAAACGTAAGAACTGCCCTTAAAAACTTGTAAAAGTAATCATTCAGAACCCTGTATACCTCTTATGTCAGACCAATTCTGAAGTATTCGGCTGTACCATCGAGTCCATATCTAGTCTCACACAAAACGAAGTTAAAAAAAGCTTACGAAAAGGGATTATGCCACCAGACTATTCCCGGAGCTGAGGGAAAGGAGGATCTACGAGGAAAGACTGCTGGAACTAAACCAAACGACACTGGAAGGCAAAAGCGTTAAGAGACATGCTCTCCAGCTATACAATTTTTAGAGGAATTGATAGGGTAGATAAATACAAACTATTTAGCATGGGTGGAACTCAATCAAGGGGACACATGTGGAAACGTAGTACCCAAATGAGCAACAGAGACAACCAAAAGAACATTTTCAGTGCCAGAGTAGCTAACAGAGGGAATGCATTATGCAGTGATGTGGTGGAGGCTGACCCCACCATAGGGGTGCGGGGGGATGACCCACGACTCTTCGGTCCCGCCCCTTAACTCTTAACCGACTGTTGTATAAATTGGAGACCCTATTGTGTCTTTTCGTAAAAACATTTGAAACAGATCATAGAGCCTGCATAACATCACATCTAAGTGGATTCCATTTGTTCGCTAGTCGGACACTGAAAACAAAATTTCTAATGTCTCTTTGTCTTATTTGAGAAGTTAGATTCCATGTGTGTCGCCTTGTTCGTCTATTAGATTTCATTTTGATAGAAACCAAAAGAAAACAGGTTACATGATTATCACCAAAATGATAGTTAAACAAATTAACAAAACGAACAGAATGGAAAGTCTGCATGAATAAGAATAGTGCAATGTATGAGTTCTGTGCAACTTCAGTCAGCTAAATGGGGAGGTAGATAATATTATTTTGTTTGACAATCATGATTGGTAATAAGCAACAGGTCATGAAACTGAAGACGGGGCCCATTAGCTACATGTCACTGTGCAAACACGTGAAGATAGTACAGGCAGTGGTGGAGGCGGAGTGGAAGCTGGACATGTACACAGAAATTTGGTCAGTAACTTTTATAAACGGATTTACAGTGTTTGACATTACAAATGCAGCGGCAGGTATTTTCAATGACTGAAAATAATTAATTCGGTCCAATACCAAAGAGATCATTCGAGACACATAAATAAATTCTTATCTATCTTTTGGACTATGGTAATAATCTTGGTATGACTTGCCCTCAGGAACAGCTCAACTGGAGGGCACAAACAAGACATCCCGTCATGATCACAGCTACTTGCCCAAATGAATGGAACACTTAAGGTATCTTCATTTCTTCATCTATAATTTTGACGAGCTCACTTCATTGTCGAAATAAGCTCCTACCAACTAGTGTTTCAAGTTTTGTTTTCGTAAAAAAAAAAAAATGGAATTAAGTCAGTAGTACAACATCGTCCCAAGTTTTGCTCAGAGAATGAAGTTCGTTACCTGTCATATGATCAGATGATCAACCTAAGTAAGCAGCCTCAATCTCTGGCCACATTTTTTACATTTATTAAATAGTTTATGAGCATGCAAACTTTCTAATAAAATGTTATTATTGTTGTCAATAGCTTCCTAGTGCTTCAGAGCTCAAAACTGTTGAAGAAATGTAAACAAAGTTGCCAGAGACTGAGATGAGATTTGGAGTTTCGTAAGTACTTGCGAACTGCTTGATAAATCCGGGCTTGAGGAATCCTGCTTGATAAAATATAAAACATTTTACGAGATTCTGGGAATGAAACTTGACCTCTTGATTAAAAGTAAATGTTTAGCTTTAACGCTAATGAAGCCAAACATTGTGCATATGCTAATTCTTTGAGTTATTGTCAAAATGAAAAATTATGAAAGCATAAATTCCAACAAACAAAGCTGCGACATGCGTGGCTGACCTTCACATTGTAATATATAGCAGATGTTCTCCAAGTAAACAAACACTTTAAGCCGGAGCCGCCCGCTGCTCGGAGGTCAAAACATTATGCCATTTGCAAAACACATTTATTATTTCTTTCTTTCTTTCGCTTCCCATGTGTTATTCTTGAAAGAAATAATATCCCAAATTTATATCAGCAGATGAGATAGTGCCTTGTAAAAGATGTGTTTTCTCAGTGGCACAACACCTGTAATTTCCGGATGCAGCAAGGCAAGTGTTTGTGTGTTCCTGTCATTACACACCTGACTTGTGCACACCAGCTGGCCTCCCGCGCTAACAAAATACAAACCATTCATGTGTTTTTAAGCATTTTTTCTTCGACATTTTATCACTACGGACAAGAGTTTGTAAAGTAACTTAACAAAAATACCAATGGATATTGTTTAATCATTGGGAGCATGCTGCTAGCACAAAGATGTGTCTCGATCATATCAACTAATATAAACAATACTTTACACATCTTTAAATTTATAGTGTGATGGTTTCTTGTGTATACGGGTTTGGGTGACAAGAAACAAACAGTTTGGGGATTTTTTATGTTTATTAAGTCTTGGTTACAGCAGTCGACGGTTGGCAATAGTAATGGCAGCTGAGACGATGCCTGGAACAGGGAGCAAAGATAAGAGTGAGGCTGGAGGTAGAAAGCTCAGATGATGAGTGAAAGCATATAGCGTGGAACTCCCCTGAGGGCGGGATTTAAGAGCTCTAATGCGGTACGAGAGCTGGAAGAGGCCAGAATGTGGTTGTCTGCTCTGTAACGAGCCTGGAGCATCTTGTGAGTGCAGGAACTAGACTCGACGAGTGTTACTAGTGAATGTCGATAGTGTTGAAGATCCGACACTCTAGAGTGTCTGTACTGAACCACACGTCGAGATAGATTGACTAACGACGCATACGTTCCTCGGGCCTATCTTACAACCTTTCCTCACTTTGTCAAATCGACTAACGTCTTTGGGGACTACCTGTCGGCTGGCCTGATTGATGACTGTGTACTTGGGAAGAGATAATTAAAAGGCCTATCTAATTATCCACATTGCAACTATTGATAGTTTGGGGCAATTATATCACTCTTTAATGACTTGACCCAATTGATACTGGCTCTGTGTTTCCTTTGATATCCCTATGCCCGAAAAGTTAGGAAATTTAGGAAACAGGGTAATTTATCAAGCTTATTTAGGAAAGACCTGGGTAAATACTGGTTTGGTACAAGGGTTGTTGATTTGTGGAAACAATTACCGCTTAACGTAATAGAAGTAGGATCCCTTGATTGTTTCAAGCGTAGGTTAGCCATATATATGAATGAGATTGGGTGGTTATAAATAGGTGCTGCCTCGTATGAGTCAATAGGCCGTCTGCAGTTACCTTTTTTATGTTCTTAATGTAGCTACAATAGTATTAGACAATTATTAGTAAACACATCTTTCCAAAGATGCTTGTTAAAACGCAAAGTTTAGATGATAATCCGGCTAGTAAACGTACAGAACAGGTAAGTGAGATGGATAGGCCATCATCCGTGCAAGGCAACATAATTGAGCTGGCCCAACCCACGTATATTCAGAGCCCCAATATATGAGCTGGCCCAACCCATATACATGCAGAGCCCCAATATGTGAGCTGGCCCAACCAACATACATGGAGAGCTCCAAAATGTGAGCTGGCCCAACCAACATACATACAGAGCCCCAATAAGTGAGCTGGCCCGACCAACATACATGCATGGTTACAGTAAGTGCGCTAACGTGTCCAATATCCGTGCAGGGCCAAAATAATGGAGCTGGCCCGTCCAGCATCCGTGAAGGGCCACAGTTTGTGATCTGGCGCTTCCAAAAATCACGAAGGGCCACAGTAAGTGAGCTGGCCTGTCCAACATACATGCATGACAACAGTGTATGTGAGCTGGACCCTTCAACATACGTGTAGGGACACAGTAAGTATGGTGACCCGTCTTACATTCATGCAAGGCCTCAGAAAGTAAGCTAGCACGTCCAATACCCGTGCAGGGCCATAATAAGTGAGCTGGACCGTCCAACATCCGTGTATGGCCACAAAAACTGACGGGCATATTCAAGATTCGTACATGGCCACACTAAGTGAACGGGCCCATTCAACATCCATATAGGGCCACAATAACGCACTGACCATTCCATCATCCAAATAGTGTCAAAATAACTGAGCTGGCCAGGCCAACATCCGAACAAAGCCACAATAACTAAGCTGGTGAATACAACATCCGTGCATGGACACAAAACGTGAGCAAGGGAAGCCAACATCAGAAAAGAGCACCAATACGGCCAGGCTTACGTCCGTGCCGGGGCCCCATTAAGTGTGCTGGAAAGTCGAACATCCATAGAAGGGCACAGAAAGTGAACTGGCAATGCCAACATCCTTACAGGGGCCTGGTGGCTAAATGGACAGTGCTCGGGTTTCGTAATCCTAGGGACCGGGGATCGATCCTCGGCGACGGCAGAAACAAATTGACAGAGTTTCTTTCATCCCTGATGCCCATTACCTAGCATCAGATAGGAACCTAGGAGTTAGACGGGCTGCTTCTTGGGGACGTATACTCACCTTTTTGTACTCACCTATTTTTGCCTGTAGGATCGAGCATTGACTCTTTGATACCGCCTTTCTAGCCATCGGTTGTATACAACAATGTGTGTGTGTGTGTGTATTCACGTAGTTTTATTCACCTAGTTGTGCTTGCAAGGGTTGAGCTCTGCTCTTTCGGCCCGCCTCTCAACTGTCATTCAACTGTTACTAACTACTGTTTTTCCACACCACACACACACACCTCAGGAAGCTGCCTGTGACAGCTGACTAACTTCCAGGTACCTATTTACTGCTAGGAAACAGGGGCATCAGAGTGAAACAAACTCTGCCCATTGTTTCTCGCAGGCGCCGGGAATCTAACTCGGGACCACATAATCACACATCCAGCGTGCTGTCCGCTCAGCCACCTGCTCCCCATGGTGCGTGTGTGCGTGTGTGCATGTGTATGTGTACTCACCTAGTTGTTCTCACGTAGTTGTGTCTGCAGGATCGAGCAATGACTCTTGGATCCCGCCTTTCGAGCATCGGTTGTTTACAGCAATGACTATGGTCCTATTTCCTTATCATACCTAGTTTTAAAATTATAAATAGTATTTGCTTCCACAACCTGTTCCTTAAGTGCTTTCCATTTTCCCATTACACTCACGCTAAAAGAAAGCTTCCTAACATCCCTGTGGCTCCTCTGAGTTTCCAGCTTCCACCCATGTCCCCTCGTTCTGTTACTATTCCGTATGAACATTTCGTCTATGTCCACTCTGTCAATCCCCCTGAGTATTTAATACGTTCCTATCATGTCCCTCCACTTCCTTCTTCTTTCTAGTGTAGTAAGGCACAGTTCCCTCAGGCGCTCCTCATACCCCATCCCTCGTAGCTCTGTGACTAGTCTCGTTGCAAACCTCTGAACCTTTTCCAGTTTCATTATATGCTTCTTCAGATGGGGACTCCATGATGAGGCGGCATACTCTAAGACTGGCCTTACGTAGGCAGTGTAAAGCGCCCTAAATGCCTCCTTACTTAGGTTTCTGAATGATGTTCTAACTTTTGTCAGTGTAGAGTACGCTGCTGTCGTTATCCTATTTATATGTGCCTCAGTAGATAGATTAGATGTTACGTCCACCCCCAGGTCTCTTTCACGCGTCGTCACAGGTAGGCTGTTCCCCTTCATTGTGTATTGTCCCTTTGGTCTCCTATCTCCTAGTCCCATTTCCATAACTTTACATTTGCTCGTGTTGAATTCCCGTAGCCATTTCTCTGACCATCTCTGCAACCTGTTCAGGTCCTCTTGGAGGATCCTGCAATCCTCATCTGTCACAACTCTTCTCATCAACTTTGCGTCATTCGCAAACATCGACATGTAGGACTCTACGCCTGTAAACATGTCGTTAACATATACAAGAAATAGAATTGGTCCCAGCACCGATCCTTGTGGTACTCCACTTGTTACTGTTCGCCAGTCCGACTTCTCGCCCCTTACCGTAACTCTTTGGCTCCTTCCTGTTAGGTAGTTCCTTATCCATGCTAGGACCTTTCCCCCCACCCCCGCCTGGCTTTCGAGCTTGAACAGCAGTCTCATGTGCGGTACTGTATCAAAGGCTTTTTGGCAGTCCAGAAATATGCAGTCTGCCCAACCATCTCTGTCCTGTCTTATCATCGTTATTTTATGATAGAATTCCAAAAGGTTTGTTAGGCACGATTTCTCTGTCCAGAACCCATGTTGATGTTTGTTCACAAACCTAATGTTCTCCAGGTGTGCTACCAGTCGTAGCCTAATTATTCTTTCCAGTATTTTACAGGGGATGCTTGTCAGTGATACAGGTCTATAGTTAAGTGCCTCCTCCCTATCACCTTTCTTGAAGATCGGCACGACATTTGCCTTCTTCCAGTAACTGGGCAATTCTCCTGACATAAGTGACTCATTAAAGATCATTGCCAGAGACACGCTGAGGGCCTGTGCTGCTTCTTTTAGTATCCACGGTGATACATTGTCTGGTCCAACTGCTTTAGTTGCATCTAGAGTTGTCAACTGTTTCATTACCTCCTCTGCTGTCACCTCTATATCTGATAGTCTTTCATCTAGGGTAACCCCTTCCAACATTGGGAGCTGCTCAGACTCGGTAGTGAACACTCCATGGAAACTGGCATTCAGTGCCTCGCAGATTTCCTTGTCACTTTCAGTATATGCCCCCTCTGTCTTCCTTAGTCTTGTCACTTGGTCGTTCACCGACATTTTCTTCTTATATGACTGTGTAGTAACTTAGGTTGTATTTTCGCTTTGATTGCAATATCGTTCTCATAGTCCCTTTCCGATGTTCGTCTTATGTTAATGTAATCGTTCCTAGCTTTGTTGTATCTGATCCTGTTGTCCTCTGTTCTTTGTCGTCTGTACTTCCTCCACTCCCGCCTGTTGGCCATTTTTGCTTCCTGACACTGTCTATTAAACCATGGGTTATTATATTCCTTCTTATTTTTTCCCTTTACCGTTGATATAAATCTCTCTCTTCGGCCTCCTGGCATTTCTGTATGACTAGGTCCATCATATCTTGGACTTTTTTTCCTCTAATTTCTTCCTGCCACTGCACTTCACCCAGATAGTCCCTTATCCTCTTATAGTCCCCTTTCCTGTAGTCAGCTCTCCTTTCCCAGATCTCTTGTGTGTTTACTAGTTGTGTTTTTACGGGGGTTGAGCTTTGCTCTTTCGGCCCGCCTCTCAACTGTCAATCAACTGTTTACTAACTACTTTTTTTTTTTTTTTTTTCCACACCACACACACACACACACCCCAGGAAGCAGCCCGTGACAGCTGACTAACTCCCAGGTACCTATTTACAGCTAGGTAACAGGGGCATTCAGGGTGAAAGAAACTTTGCCCATTTGTTTCTGCCTCGTGCGGGAATCGAACCCGCGCCACAGAATTACGAATCCTGCGCACTATCCACCAGGCTACGAGGCCCTGAACGTGTGTGTGTGTGTGTGTGTGTGTGTGTGTGTGTGTGTGTGTGTGTGTGTGTGTGTGTGTGTGTGCGTGTGTGTGTGTGTGTGTGTGTGTGTGTGTGTGTGTGTGTGTGTTTGTGTGTATGTGTGTGTGTGTGTGTGTGTGTGTGTGTGTGTGTGTGTGTGTGTGTGTGTGTGTGTGTGTGTGTGTGTGTGTGTGTGTGTGTGTGTGTGTGTGTGTGTGTGCGTGTGTGTGTGTGTGTGTACTCACCTAGTTGTGTTTGGGGGGTTGAACTCTGGCTCCTTGGTCCCGCCTCTCAACTGTCAATCAACTGATTCCTGAGCCTATTGGGCTCTATCATATCTTCATTTGAATCTGTGTATGGAGTCAGCCTCCACCACATCACTACTTAATGTATTCCATTTATTAACTACTCTGACACTGAAAAAATTATTTCAAATGTCTCTTTGACTCATCTGGGTACTAAGTTTCCACCTATGTCCCCTTAGTCGTGTTTCACCCGTGCTAAAAAGTTGCAAATATTGAGACGAATGAAGCTATTGCCCCTAGATGGTCGTTTACATAAATTAGAAACAGGATGAATCTAAGTAGCCCTGTGGAACCCCGCCGGTGACCTCCCCGCTGTTTCCTGTTGCTTAGATACTCCCTTATCCACTGGAGCACCTTACCATTTACTCCTGCCCGTTGTTCCAACTTTTGTAACAGCCTTTTGTGAGGTACTGTGTCAAAGGCTTTCTGACAGTCCAGTAAAATGCAGTCTGGTCACACTTCTCTTTCTTGCCTAATTTGTGGTGCTTGGTCATCGAATTCTATTAGAGCTGTGAGGCACGATTTACCATCTCTGAACCCATGCTGGTGGTGTGTTTCAAAGCTGTTTCCGTCCAGATGCTCTTCGAGCCATTTCCTCACGATCTTCTTCATCACTTTGCATGGTATACAAGTTAGGGAAACTGGCCTGTAGTTCAGTGCCTCTTGTCTGTCACCCTTTTTGTATATTGGGACTACATTAGCTGTTTTCCATCTTTCAGGTAGGTCTCCCGTTTTCAGTGACCTGTTATACACTATAGAGAGTGGAACACTTAGTGCCTCTGCACCTTCTTTTAGTATCCAAGATGAGATTCTGTCAGGCCAAACAGTCTATGTCACATTCAGCTCCAACAGATTCCTTTTGACCTCCTCACTGGTGAGATCAAACTCCTCCAAGATTTCTTGGTTTGCCTCCTCATTTAGTGCAGGAACCTCTCCTTATTCTATTGTGAAACCCTCCTGGAATCTCTTGTTGAGTTCTTCACCCACCTCCTTGTCGTTCTCTGTGTATCTGTTTCCCTTTTTCTCAGTTTAATCACTTGTTCCTTCACTGCTGTTTTCTTCCTGATGTTTTTGTGGAGCAGTTTGGTTGGGTCTTAGCTTTACTCGCAATGTCATTTACATATTGTATCTCTGCTTCTCTCCTAACTCTAAGGTACTTATTTCTAGCCCTCTGGTATCTCTCCCTGCTCTTTGGTGTTCTGTTGTTCCTGTAGTTTCTCCATGTATTCTTTTACTCAATTGCTTCGCTGCCGCACATTCCTGATTGAACCATGTATTCGTCTGTAGTTTTTCATTGTTCTCTTTTTGGGTTGGGATAAACCTGTCTGCAGCTTCCTGGCACTTCTCTGTAATATAATCCATCATATCTGTGCACTTTGTTTCCTCTGAGTTCTGTTTCCAATGGAATTTCCATTAGGAAGTTCCTCGTCTCGTCTTATTTTTTCTTCGGTAATTTTGCCTTTTTCCTTCAAATCCCAACCTTGAATAGGTTATCCCTACCTCTACCAGATACTCAAATGTCAATACACTGTGGTCACTCATTCCTATGGAAGATTCAAGTTTGACTTCCCTTATTTCTGAGTCATTCAAGGTGAATATCAGGTCGAGCCTAGCTGGTTCGTCATTCCCTCGCATTCTTGTGGGTCCCCTGACATGTTGGCTCAGAAAGTTCCTTGTTGTCACGTCCAAGAGTTTAGCTCTCCATGTTTCTTCACCTCCATGTGGGTCCCCGTTCTCCCAGTCTATCTTTCCATAGTTGAAATCGGCCATGATTAAGAGTCTGGATCCATACCTGCAGGCAACTGAAGCTGCTCTCTCTATTATATTAATGATTGCTATGTTGTTTCTTTCGAACTCTTTTCTGGGTCATCAGTCATTTAGTGGAGAGTTGTAAATGACTGCCACTATTATCTGTCCGCCCATTTTCATAGTTCATGTTATGTAATCTCTGAATCCGTCGCAGCCCAGAATTTCCATCTCTTCAAAGCTCCAGTTATTCTTTATCAGCAGAGCCACTACTCCTTTTCTCTCCCTTCCCTCTTTTTCCTTACTATATTGTAGTCCTTTGGAAACATAGCGTTCTTTATGACTCTTGACAATTTTACTTCTGTGAGTTCTATTGCATCTGGGATTTCTTCCTGTGTTCTTTCTGCCAGTTCAGTTGCTTTGTTGGTAATCTCATCGATGTTTGAGTACATTACCTTGAAGCTCACTTCCTGTAACTATTTTCACCCATCCTCTCCACTAGAGTAGAAAGCTGCTCCATGGGCATGGAGCAGCTTGGTAAGGCTCATTCTTCTGTGGAGTAGTTACCAAGGGTTCTGGGGGAGGTGGGGGTGCGGGGGAAGGAGGGGAGGGAGGGAGGCTTAGAAATTGCCCAGGCCTGCCTGGAACAGGGAGAATTCCTAGGGGTGGAGGGGCAGGAAGTGCTCGAGGTTGGGAGGAAGGGAGTGCTCGGGATGAGGGCTCGTCCTCCTGTGGTGTAGGTAACAGGCGTTTGGAGGGAGGTGGGGTGGGGGATGGAGGACTTAGATCTTACATGGGCTTGCTTGGGACAGGAGGAAGACCAGGGAATGGGAAGGTAAGGGGGGGGGGGTACTCGCGGTAAGGAGGGAGGGTGAAATTGTGTGGTATGTTGGGCATTGTGTAGGGGGGAGGAAGGATCTGTGCTTGGTTGAGGGGGGAGGGGGGAAGCTCCTATGGGGTGGTGAGTTGGGATGTTGCAGTCCCCTCTTGGGTTCCCGATTTGCTAGATTGGGGGTTGCCCACTCCCCTCTGGGATGGCTGGGTTGGAGGTTGAGGTTCCCTGGGCTCCCTTCCCTCAGCCTGCACCTTTTCCTTGCATCTGCTGCCTGTATTATTTCTTCCCTGGTCATGTCCCTCTGAAGGAATCCCTGTCTGTAATTCGTTACATATTTCAGTTTCCTCTTTTTTACTCGGATGTTCTCTTTGAAGGACTAGTTTCTGAGATCAACTGGTCCTTGTCTTTGTTGTACTGGCCAATCCGGAAAAACGTTTCTATGTTTTTTTCAGCCAATTCCATACCTATCTCCTTTAGTATCCCTGTGTTACGGACCCGAGCCCAACGTCCGAGCACGGAGCAGTGACGACCGCGCCATCTGTGGGTCAGCTCCCGAAACCTCCTCCAAATGGACGGCGCCATCGAGTGAGGACAGGAAATACCAGCCACAAGGGCTAGTTTCCCGTCCTGATCAGCTCATAACACAGCCGCTGCTGACCTCTGGTGAGGTGGCGCTCAGACAGCAACGCCATCTATGGAGTGGATAGGTGGGCGTTTGGGCCTGAGCCGGTAAGTGACGTGCCCTAGTGTGTAATCGTTACTGATGACGTGTCTGATTACAGAGTCGACCTGGGACTGCTGTAATGGAAGTTGGATCAGTCAACCCAAGGCAGCTGTCTCGTCTCCAAGTATTTGCTGCAGCAGCTGTGAGTCGCCCCCCGGATGAACACTGTGGTGTAAGCCTGCCTGTGACGTGGCAGTTGAGGGATTGTCGTACCCGGGACTGACTGGTGGAGACGCTTAACCACTGGGGTGTTGTGGCGAGGAGAGTGGTCTGTGGGATCACACGAGGCTCCTGACTAGGGTTCGCGACCTTAGTATCGATCGTGGAGTGGCCTAACCAGCGTCGCTGATTGGAACCTGCCAGCTACCGGCTGGACTTGTGGTTGATGGCCTCCACGACGGTGCCCCCAGTGGAACTGTGATTTGGCTGGCCTGTGGCCAGGGTAGACTTGAGAGGATTGAAAGATTCATAGTGAGGCCACAAGAGGATTAAGAGCTTAGCACCGTGAACGTCCAGAGTCTTCAGAAGAAGACTACGTTGTACATTCTATTCTTTATACCCCCCCCCCCCCCCCGTTTAATCGTTTATATAGTATTTATGGTGATGGTAATAATTATATTATTAAGTTTTTGCCTTTATTTCCCTTCCCCTTTAATTTACTTGCGTTACGGATCACATCCCTTGAAAGCCACTACTAGCTTGGGGCCGGATACCCTTACTCTACTAACATCAGAGAAAGAACCCGGTTGCGACCCAAGAGGGCCGTAACACCCTGACACTGCAGCTTTGTCCTTAGTCCTCCATTCATCCCTTATAGAACTATCTTGTTCCTTAACACTTATCACTACTGCAGCTCTTTTCCTTTCCAGTAGCTGGCTCGGGCATCTAGCTGCCTCCTATGAGGTTACTGCTGTTATTACAACGTCCTTGACTGTAGACAAGGCATCTGGGCACATCTTCATTATTTAAGCAAATGTGGGACCAATTTTAGGGGACCCCTGCCATTGCTACCCTCAGCCGCTACCTGGGGGGGGGGGGGTTAGTTGTCCTGGCCAGAGTCTAAGGAGATCCTGTTTTTAGGTTTGATATCTCCTCTTGCGCTGCACTTATTCATTCTGTAGTTTACTTATGGTTCCTATCATATCTTTCAATTCCTCAGTGATTTCCCTCCATGCACGAACCATGTGTGTGTGTCTATGTATATTCACCTAGTTGTGCGTGCAGAGGGTTGAGCTCTGCTCTTTCGGCCCGCCTCTCAACTGTCAATCAACTGTTTCTACTACTACTTTTCTTCCACACCACACACACACACACACACACACTCCAGGAAGCAGCCCGTGACAGCTGAATAACTCCCAGGTACCTATTTACTGCTAGGTAACAAGGGGCATAAGGTGAAAGAAACTATGCCCATCGTTTCACGCCGGCCCCGGGATCGAGCCCGGGGCCACAGGATCACGTGCCAGCGTGTTGTCCGCTCGACATCCGGCTCCTCATGATCAACCCTCAAGTGTGTGTATGTAATTACCTAAGTGTAATTACCTAAGTGTAGTTAAAGGATGAGAGCTACGTTCGTGGTATCCCATCTTCCCAGCACTCTTTGTCATATAACGCTTTGAAACTACTGACGGTCTTGGCCTCCACCACCTTCTCACCTAACTTGTTCCAACCGTCTACCACTCTGTTTGCGAAAGTGAATTTTCTTATATTTCTTCGGCATTTGTGTTTAGCTAGTTTAAATGTATGACCTCTTGTTCTTAAAGTTCTCAGTCTCAGGAAATCTTCCCTATCGATTTTATCAATTCCTGTTACTATTTTGTATGTAGTGATCATATCACCTCTTTTTCTTCTGTCATCTAGTTTTGGCATATTTAATGCCTCTAACCTCTCCTCGTAGCTCTTGCCCTTCAGTTCTGGAAACCACTTAGTAGCATGTCTTTGCACCTTTTCCAGTTTGTTGATGTGCTTCTTAAGATATGGGCACCACACAACCGTTGCATATTCTAGCTTTGGCTTAACAAAAGTCGTGAACAATTTCTTTAGTATATCGCCATCCATGTATTTAATAGCAATTCTGAAGTTAGAAAGCGTGGCATAGGCTCCTCGTACAATATTTTGTACGGGGTCCTCAGGTGATAGTTTTCTATCTTGAACCACCCTTATATCTCTTTCCTTATCAGAATTCTTTAAAAATTTCTCACATAATGTACCCAGAATGTAACAACTCTTGTATATATCTAAAAAAAAAAATAATATATAGGTTGTGTGGGGTCTATGTTCTTCTATTCCGCATTCCATAACATGGCATTTATTAACGTTAAATTCCATTTGTGAAGTGGTGCTCCATATACTTATTTTGTCCAGGTCATCTTGAAGGGCATGACAATCATCTAAGTTTCTTATCCTTCCTATTATCTTTGCATCATCAGCAAACATGTTCATATAATTCTGAATACCAACTGGTAGATCATTTATGTAGACAATAAACATCACTGGTACAAGAACTGAACCCTGTACTCACCTAGTTGTACTCACCTAGTTGTGTTTGCGGGGGTTGAGCTCTGGCTTTTTGGTCCCGCCTCTCAACCGTCAATCAACTGATGTACAGATTCCTGAGCCTACTGGGCTCTGTCATATCCACATTTGAAACTGTGTATGGAGTCAGCCTCCACCACATCACTTCCTAATGCATTCCATTTACTAACTACTCTGACACTGAAAAAGTTCTTTCTAATGTCTCTGTGGCTCATTTGGGTACTCAGCTTCCACCTGTGTCCCCTTGTTCGCGTCCCTCCAGTGTTGAATAGTTCATCCTTGTTTACTCGGTCGATTCCCTTCAGGATTTTGTAGGTTGTGATCATGTCCCCCCCTTACTCTTCTGTCTTCCAGTGTCGTAAGGTACATTTCCCACAGCCTTTCCTCATAACTCATGCCTCTTAGTTCTGGGACTAGTCTAGTAGCATACCTCTGGACTTTTTCCAGCTTCGTCTTGTGCTTGACAAGGTACGAGCTCCATGCTGGGGCCGCATACTCCAGGATTGGTCTTACATATGTGGTGTACAAGATTCTGAATGATTCCTTACGCCGTTCCTGAACGCCGTTCTGATGTTAGCCAGCCTCGCATATGCCGCAGACGTTATTCTCTTTATGTGGGCTTCAGGAGACAGGTTTGGTGTGATATCAACTCCTAGATCTTTCTCTCTGTCTGTTTCATTAAGTACTTCATCTCCTATTCTGTATCCTGTGTCTGGCCTCCTGTTTCCACTGCCTAGTTTCATTACTTTGCATTTACTCGGGTTGAACTTCAACAGCCATTTGTTGGACCATTCACTCATTCACTCAGTCCTGTGGTACTCCACTTGTGACATTTCTCCAGTCCGTTACATTGCCTCTGATCACCGCCCTCATTTTTCTATCAGTCAGAAAATTTTTCATCCATGTTAGAAGCTTACCTGTTACCCCTCCAATATTTTCCAGTTTCCAGAACAACCTCTTATGTGGAACTCTGTCGAAAGCCTTTTTTAGGTCCAGATAGATGCAGTCCACCCAACCATCTCTTTCCTGTAATATCTCTGTTGCTCGATCATAAAAACTGAGTAAATTTGATACACAGGATCTTCCAGATCGAAAACAATACTGTCTGTCTGATATTATATCATTTCTCTCCAGGTGTTCTACCCATTTATTTTTATTTATTTTTTCCAATATTTTGACTATTACACTTGTCAATGATACAGGTCTATAATTAAGGGGGTCTTCCCTGCTTCCACTTTTGTAGATTGGAACTATGTTAGCTATTTTCCACACATCAGCTACAACTCCTGTAAACAGGGATGCCTGAAAAATCAGTTGAAGTGGTATGCTGAGCTCAGGTGCACATTCTCTCAGAACCCATGGTGAAACTCCATCTGGACCAATTGCTTTGTTCTTATTTAACTCCTTGAGCATTTTTTCCACTTCGTCTCTAGACACCTCTATGTTGTTCTCTGGCATTCTTATTGTGTCTGGTTCCCTGAAGATTTCATTTTGTACCAACACACTTTGGAACTTTTCGTTTAATGTTTCACACATTTCCTTTTCATTTTCTGTGAATCTATTTCCCATTTTCAACCTCTGAATATTATCTTTTAAATGCAATTTGTTGTTTATGAATTTATAGAATTGACCTGGTTCTATTTTACATTTGTCTGCAATACCTTTTTCAAAATTTCTTTCAGCCTCTCTCCTCACTACCGTGTAGTTGTTTATCTCATCTTTGTATCGCTGGTATGTTTGAGGGGGTTGGCCTCTTCCTGTATTGATTCCCTTTTTGTGTCTTTTGGTCTCTGGCCCTCTCGCAATTTCTGTTGAACCAATCCTGTTTCCTAGTTCTGCATCTCTGTTTTGGTATAAATTTTTTTGTGCCTTTATCATATATTTCACAAAACTTGACATACATCTCATTCACTTCCTTGCCTAGCAACAAGTCTGTCCAGTTATACTCACTAAAAAAAATTCTAAGCTTGCCATAATGTCCTCTCCTAAAGTCAGGATTTTCAATTGCATCAACCTTCTTATTTTCTTCCAGATTATAACACATTGCATACTTTATTCCCCAAAAGTCACTTTTACCCAAAGGAGGAAGGTACTGAATGTCAAATATTTCTTCCTCCTTCCTGGTAAATATCAAATCTAGCATGGAGAGAACATCCCCATCCCTCATCCTCGTAGCTTGTTTAACGTGCTGATACAAGATTGTTTCCAGGATGAGGTCTACAAATTTACAGGCACAAAAATCTTCTGTTTTAGCTTCATATGCTTCCCAGTCTATGGATTTCAAGTTGAAGTCGCCGACTATCAACAGTCGTGATCTATCGTTATCCGCTCTCGCTATGATCTCTCTCTTTATTGTTATAAGACCTTCTCGTTTACTATCTAGCTCCTCCTTTGACCATGTGCTGCCTTGGCGGTGGACTATATGCATTTATGATCATTAGTTTAACATCTTCATGGCAAATCTCTATCTCCTATCTCCATAATAGCAAATCAAATGCTATTATGTCAACTTCTTGTGGATTGGCAGTCAATATTTCGTTCACCTTTAGGTGTTCTTTTATCTGCACAGCAACGCCACCACCTTTCCTAATTTTTCTGCCCCGTCTCCAAACTGAGTAGCCCCTTGGGAATATGACCTCATTTAAATTAGCATCTTCAAATTTTGTCTTCGTGAGAGTAACAATGTCTCGTGTCTGCAGCTGTATTACATCACTTAACTCCAGTATCTTCGATCTTACTCCATCTATGTTGGTGTATGCAATCTTCAGGAACTTGTTCCCCCTCTTCTTATTTTTCACTCCCCTTCTCTCTAATGATTTTGTTGGTTTGCCTTTATGTACCACTTTACTGGTCTGCCTACCCCCTATCTCTTTGTAGAAAAAAGAATTGACTTCTTCTTCATTCCTGCTCTCATTTAAACGTTTTGCCTCGGCGAGGTTCAGTTTCAGCTTCTCTCTATCTTCTTTAGAAAGATCTCGTCTTAACGACCACACTTTCCCATCCTCATCACTTTGTAATTTTCTAGCATTCCTTAGTACTTCTTCCATCTGTTTGGCACCATTTAGGGTGATCCTCAAAGGTCGATCTTTCCCTTTTACATATCTGCCTATTCTCCTGTAGTCGCCCACATTCTCTATGGTTGTAAGGCCTTCCACGAGGCCAACAATTTTATTTATTACTTTTGCTTCTTCTACAGTTCTTTCTGACCTAGATGTTATCTCCTTTTCTTTGCAGCCAAAAATTATCAGGGACTTACTCCGATCAACTGTGTTTTGCACCAACTACGGGTTAGATGCCAATTCTTTTCTCACTTCCAGCCTAACGTTTGGTTTATCTTGGTTGTTGCAGTGTTTGACTTCCTTTACTGCTTCTTCTATTTTTTCCTTCTCCTTGGCCACTTGTGCATAGGTGAATGGCATATCTTTCTTGCACTGTTCTATTCCCTGTGTAACTTCCTCTATCTGTGCTGACAAAAGCTGTTTCTCCGGTTGAATTTCCTTACCTGTGTGTACTCACCTAGTTGTGTTTGCGGGGGTTGAGCTCTGACTCTTTGGTCCCGCCTCTCAACCGTGTGTATGTATACTCACCTAGTTGTACTCACCTAGTTGTGTTTGCGGGGGTTGAGCTCTGGCTCTTTGGTCCCGCCTCTCAACCGTCAATCAACAGGTGTACAGATTCCTGAGCCTATTGGGCTCTATCATATCTACACTTGAAACTGTGTATGGAGTCAGCCTCCACCACATCACTTCCTAATGCATTCCATTTGTCAACCACTCTGACACTAAAAAAGTTCTTTCTAATATCCCTGTGGCTCATTTGGGCACTCAGTTTCCACCTGTGTCCTCTTGTGCGTGTTCCCCTTGTGTTAAATAGACCGCCTTTATCCACCCTATCAATTCCCTTCAGAATCTTGAATGTGGTGATCATGTCCCCCCTAACTCTTCTGTCTTCCAGCGAAGTGTGGTTAAATTCCCGTAGTCTCTCCTCGTAGCTCATACCTCTCAGCTCGGGTACAGGTCTGGTGGCAAACCTTTGAACCTTTTCCAGTTTAGTCTTATCCTTGACTAGATATAAACTCCATGCTGGGGCTGCATACTCCAGGATTGGCCTGACATATGTGGTATACAAAGTTCTGAATGATTCTTTACACAAGTTTCTGAATGCCGTTCATATGTTGGCCAGCCTGGCATATGCCGCTGATGTTATCCGCTTGATATGTGCTGCAGGAGACAGGGCTGGCGTGATATCAACCCCAATTTGTGAATCAAATTGTGTGTGTGTGTGTGTGTGTGTGTGTGTGTGTGTGTGTGTGTGTGTGTGTGTGTGTGTGTGTGTGTGTGTGTGTGTGTGTGTGTATTCACCTAGTTGTATTCACAAGTTGTGCTTGCGGGGGTTGAGCTAGCTCTTTTGGCCCACCTCTCAACTGTCAATCAACTGTCTCTACTACTATTATTTTTCTCCTCCTCCAGACCACACACACACACGCACACACCAGGAACCCGCCCGTGACAGCTGACTAACTCCCAAGTACCTATTTACTGCTAGTTACAGAGGCATAGGGAGACGAAACTCTGCCCCTCGTTTCTCGCCGGTGCCCGGGATCGAACCCGGGACAACAGGATCACGTGTCTAGCGTGCTGACCGCTCGGGCACCGGTACACACACACACACATGTGTGTGTGTGTGTTTGTGTGTGTACTCACCTATTTGTGTTTGCAGGGGTTGAGCTTTGGCTCTTTGGTCCCGCCTGTCAACTGTCAATTAACAGGTGTACAGATTGCTGAGCCTACTGGGCTCTATCATATCTGCATTTGAAACTGTATACGGAGTCAGCCTCCACTACATCACTGCCTAATGCATTCCATTCGTTAACTACTCTGATACTGAAAAAGTTCCTTCTAACGTCCCTGTGGCTCATGTGGGTACTCAGTTTCCACCTGTGTCCCCTTCTTCGCGTCCCGCAAGTGTTGAATAGTTTATCCTTATTTACCCGGTCGATTCCCCTGAGGATTTTGTAGGTTGTGATCATGTCTCCCCTTACTCTTCTGTCTTCCAGTGTCGTAAGGTGCATTTCCCGCAGACTTTCCTCGGAACTCATGCCTCTTAGTTCTGGGACTAGTCTAGTGGCATACTTTTGGACTTTTTCCAGCGTCGTCTTGTGCTTGACAAGGTACGGGCTCCATGCCAGGGCTGCATACCTCAGGATTGGTAATACATATGTGGTGTACAAGATTCTAAATGATTCCTTACACAGGTTCCTGATCCTGAATTCTTTACACAGGTAAGTGTACTCACCTATTTGTACTCACCTATTTGTGCTTGCAGGGGTAGAGCTTTGGCCCTTTGGTCCCGCCTGTCAACTGTCAATTAACAGGTGTACAGATTGCTGAGCCTACTGGGCTCTATCATATGTACATTTGAAACTGTGTATGGAGTCAGCCTCCACCACATCACTGCCTAATGCATTCCATCCGTTAACTACTCTGACACTGAAAAAGTTCCTTCTAATGTCCCTGTGGCTCATGTGGGTACTCAGTTTCCACCTGTGTCCCCTTGTTCGCGTACCACCAGTGTTGAATAGTTTATTCTTGTTTACCAGGTCGATTCCCCTCAGGATTTTGTAGGTTGTGATCATGTGTCCCTTTACTCTTCTGTCCTCCATGGTCGTAAGGTGCATTTCCCGCAGCCTTTCCTCGTAACTCATGCCTCTTAGTTCTGGGACTAGTCTAGTGGCAAATCTTTTGACTTTTTCCAGCTTCGTCTTGCGTTTGACAAGGTATGGGCTCCATGCTGGGGCCGCATACTCCAGAATTTGTCTTACATATGTGGTGTACAAGATTCTGAATGATTCCTTACACTGGTTCCTGATCCTGAATTCCTTTGTGATGGAAAAAGAAAGTGTAGGTGTTCGGCAGTCCTCACAATGGCTGGTGTCAATGCCTATCACATTTACGAAAAAAAAGATGACTGCGTAGCTGTTGTGTCCTGTGGCAAAGTAAGGCAAAAGAAGAAAAACAAATAGTATGAACAATGAAACTTTTAATAAATGGAAAACAAATTATGAATAAGACAACTCCTTAGCTATGTACAGTGCAAACTCACAAGATTATAAATTAAAAAAATAACAGAAAATAATATAGTGGTGACGTTACTCTAAAATGGATAAAGACAAAATTAAATTAACAGGTGCTGAGAATAAAGCCTTGCTGAGAACATCGACAATAGACAGAGCGTATATCACATGGCGATTTCAGCTTGAGAGCACAGGATATTCTAACTCCAATGGCTGGTGCAGGCCCCATACATCGGCTGGGTAGATGGCGCTGAGGTACAGAGGTGCAATGGTGCAGACGTTGAGTCACCAAACAGAAGCGGGCAGGCTGGAAATGCTAGTTTGGTGATCGACGACGATGGAGGGGAAGGTGAAGAGTGAGTGTATGATACGTTTTCGCCTGGCAAAACGTATTTGACCAAATATGTACTACACTTGCTGTAGTACCTAGATGTTGTAGATGTACTGAAGTAACATGACGATAGGAAAGAGCAGGCCAAATCTCTCTTGAAGGAGATTATCGTAACAGCTATCCCCCGAAGTCTGCTCCTACAGGTTAGGTACTTCAGTAGCTGTGTAGAGGTAGGAGTAGCTGTCTCAAACTCGTAGACTCTGGAGAGGGTGTCGACTATGATGTTGTCCGAACCTTTGATGTAGAAGATCTCCAGATTAAAACTTTGCAAGTACAGTGCCCAGCGTAGAAGACGTTGATTGATGAATTGGGCCTGTTGTAGGAACCGCAGGGGATTGTGGTCCGAGTAGATGGTAATAGACCGATTCCCCTGTAGGTAAGGTTCTAAATGTTGCAGATTCAGGACGATGGAGAAGAGTTCCTTTTCGATAGTGCTGTAGTTCTTCTTGTGAGGCTTCAACTTGTAGCTGTAATAGCTGACAGGAAGAACCTCCTCGCCTCGTTGTTGCATCAGGACGCCCCCGATGCCGGTACCACTGGCGTCGACATTGCTGATGAAGGGCTTCGTGATATCTGGAGAGGCGAGAATGGGATCAGAACATAGCACAGATTTAAGTTGTTCAAAGGCAACTGTCTGTTGAATGGTCCAATGATACCATTGCTTGGGGCTCGTCAGATTAATCAATGGTGTCGCTACCGTACTAAAAGTCTTCACAAACCTACGATAGTAGGAAGCAAGTCCAAGGAAGCGCAGGAGCTGTTTCCTGGTCGTAGGTTGTGGGTAAAGCTGAATGGCTTCAGTGTGAATTGTTAAAGGCACTATGCTGCCTCTCCCTATCACATAACCCAGATAACGCACTTTACTTTTGGCAAATGTGGACTTGCCCAAGTTGATGATAAGGCCGGCTGTCAGGAGCTTGGAGAACAGTCGTTGCAGCTGCAGCAGATGTTCGCTCCAGGTGTTGGTTACCACAACCATGTCGTCCAAGTAGGCGTAGGTGTGATCTAGGCCGTAGATGACGCGGTTGACCACTCTCTGGAAGGTGGCCGGGGCGTTTCACAGTCCAAAAGGAAAGCGTTCATATCTGTAAAGGCCAAAAGGAGTGGTAAAGGCAGATATTTCCTTAGCTCTCTCTGTCAGGCTTAATGGGTAATAGCCTTTTAACAAATCAAGTTGGGATAAATATTTGGCATTACCTATCGTGTCAAGGATATCATCTACGTGTGGTAAATGATAAGCATCCTTGACGGTCACAAGATTCAATTTCCTATAAACTGTACAATGGCTTACTTTACCATTCGGTTTCGGCACCAAGATGCAGGGTGAGGCCCAAGGGGACTCACAGGGTGTGGCCAGCCCATGATCCAGAAGGTATTGTAGTTCAGCACGTATAACTTCCTTTTTGTAAGGGCTGATACAGTAGAAGGGTTGACGAATCGGCCGGGTAGCAGGAAGCAGCTGGATGTCGTGCTGAACCACATTACACTCCTGGGGATCATCGTTGAACAATTTCTGATGTTCATGAAGAACTTTGATGAGAGGAGCACTATTACTGTCCTGTAAATAGGTAGGAAGATCATTAAGGATTTCCGAGTTGGAAGGCACTGACTCAGAGTCAGTGCCTTCCGGAGGAGAAACAGAGAAGGTCTCACTGTGACGGGATGGATCTTTGAAAGTGAAGAGAGATATTAGCACAGTGGGGGGGAATACCTTTATATTCCTTGAGGAGATTGACGTGGCACAACTGGGTCCTCCGCCGCCTATCTGAAGTCTCAAGAACGTAGTTGTGGTTGTTTCTGCACTCCTTGATGCGGTAGGGTCCTGAAAACTTATTTTGCAGTGGAGAACCTGGGATAAGAAAATATGCCAACACGAAGTCTCCTGGTTTAAATTTCCTGATTTTGCTGTTTTGGTCAAAATGAGTCTTCATCCTCTCATGAGCTTTCAATAGATTGTCATTAGCAAATTTACGTACTCTCTCTAGAATGTGTTTTAAGTTTTGAAGAAACTGGGGCACATTCTGAGGGTCACTGAAGGTGGCATTACGTAGAGAGTCTTTAAAAGCTTTGAGAGGAGTACGGCACTTATGTCCGTAGAGCATCTCATAAGGAAATACTCCTATAGACTCATTTAGGAGACTTCTGAAAATACACCTGATCATGTCAAGTTGTTTATCCCAGTCTTTCATGGTTTCATTGCAAAATTTCTTTAGGAGTGATTTAATCGTTTGGTGACTACGTTCAAGAGAACCCTGTGAAGCAGGATGATAGGGGCTGGACAATACCTGAGCGATGTTGAACTCTTCCAGTGTCTTCTTGAAGAGATCACTGGTGAAGTTGGTGCCACAGTCACTTTGAACCTCCCGTGGAAATCCGTATTGGGTAAAGATCTTCAATAGTTGTTTTCCCACCGTAGCAGCCGTAATGTTCTTTACTGAACTGCTATGGGGAATCTGGTAGATTGAAACACTGGATGGTTAGTATGTAAGCGTTGCCAGAACTGGTCCGGGGTAAAGGACCAACACAGTCTATGATGAGTCTGTGGAAAGGTTCCGCAGGCACCAGGATGGGAATTAATGGAGCCTTGGGAATCGGGATGTTAGGTTTCCCTGCCATCTGACATATATGACACTGTTGATCGTAACTTTTGACGTCTTTAACCATACCTGGCCAGTAGTAGTCTTGTCTGATTCCGTGATAGGTTTGTTAAAAGCATAGTGAGAAAGTGCTCCATGGGCCAGGTGTAGAATATCGGGCCGTTGGCTGGTAGGAACCACTAGTTGTTCGACATTTGCCCAATCGTCATCCTCCTTCAGCATACTGGGTCTGTACCTGCGGTAGAGCAACTGATTTACTAGGAAGAACCCAAGGATACTGTCAGGTTGAGTCTCAGCTTGGAAGAATAATGGTGTTAATGAAGGATCCTCCCTCTGTAACTTACGGAACTCCAACATAGTAAGATTCGGTGGTAGGTTCTGATGGTCTTGAGGGACAGCGGTTGCAGTAGAGTCAGCTGGTTGCGGGCGTGTAGCTTGTGCACGGGTGGTCACCAAAACCGGAGGGGAAACTTCATCACTTTCTTGGACCTCTGCTGGAACATACTTTAAGATGGGGTTGTCCACTACAGAGTCACATACCTGGAATTTGTCCATGATGATCAGGTTGGAAGGTTGCAGATCTTCGGCCAAGTCATTGGCCAGGAGAAGTTGCACTCCAGACATGGTAAAAAGGCTTTTCCCTGATGGCGACTTGGACTTCACCGGTCACGAAAGGACAATCCAGGAGGACTCTTACGAGTGGATACGGAGTGATAGCAGTGAGGTCAGTGATAAGGACGGTTTCCCCGGTGTAGGTGATGTTAGGCACAGCCGATTTCAATATTATTGCCTGAAGAGCCGCTGTGTCCCTCAAGATCTTCAATTTGAAACGTCCCTCCGAATCTGTACTGTTGGCAGACACAGTTCTAGGATGCAGGTGTTTGTTGAAAAGAGAAAGATCATTATCAGGAACACCAACATTCATCACAGGCCTACCGGACTTAGGAGGAGTCGGTTTGGGTTTAGGAGTTTCACTATAGCCTTTGTATGGAGCTTTTCCACATTTATCTATGGTAGGTCCATAGAGCTTGCAATACTTACAATACAATTGGGAGCTCGCTTGATCGGTACTCACTTTGTCATAACTATACCAAGACTTCTTACTGGAAGGTGGGTCTGGTGTTAGCCGGTGTATGAGGCTGTATGTGTCAGCTGACTTCGTACATCTGATGTACTCGGTTTCTTCTTTGTCTGCTAAATATAAACGGATGGAAAGGGGGAGCATGTATAAAGAATTCCTCAACTACAATGAGGTTGACGAGTTCTGAAAATGTAGAGACATGCGCTGCTTCCATCCATTTCATGAAATATCTTTTCTTTATATTGGCAAATTCTAAAAAGGTGGTGGTACTTGCCTTTAGATAATCACGGAATTTTCGTCTGTAACTTTCGGTGGAGAGAAGGTTGGCGTCTAAAACTGCTTGCTTCAGGGTCTGGTATTCATTCTCAGATGCTAAGGTACTGAGAGTAACTGCAGCTCTACCTGTGAGATGCACTCTGAGAAGGGTAGACCATTGATCTTCAGGCCAGCTAAGTGTTTTAGCTAGGGTCTCAACAGTGGTAAAAAATACGTTTATCTCTGTCTCAACGAATGGTGGCATTAACTTAATTGCATGGGACACATTGAAACTTACGGGAAGACTAGCTGTAGCTGGTTGGCGATGAGTGTGGTGTGTAGTTTCCAATGTGAGTTCTTGTTGACGACATGCTAGAGCCATATCAGCTTGCTTCTTATCGTGCTCACGTTGCATCTCCAGGTGACGTTGTCTTGCTTCAAGCTGTACTCGCTCTCGCTCTTGGCGTAGGGCAGCCTCTTCTTTCTTTAGGGCCACCTCGCGTTCCTTTAGGGCCACCTCGCATTATTGTTCTTCTTTCTTTAGGGCAGCTTCACGTTCCTTTCGTTGTAGACCTTCTTTCGCCAGGGCCGCCTCGCGTTCTTGTTCTTCTTTCCTTAGAGCAGCCTCACGTTCCCTTATCTGGAGAGCTTCTTTTTGTTGTTGGAGAGCTTCTTTTTGTTATTCCCGCTCTATGTTTGCTAGGTCGATCTTCAACTTCATAGCTGGCAGAGCTTGTTTATCTGCAATAGAATAGTTTTTGTGAACATCAGAGTCTATGATTCCTTCATCTAAGAGGTGATCCAAGATAAGATTGTGTAAGTCATTTTTGTTGGCTCCAGGGGGAGCACCTAGTTGATACTCGTGTGCAAGAGTTTGTAATTTGGTCCTCTTGGCACGACTTAAGTTCCCTACTTCACTTGCTGGATCATTACGAAATGCTGAGAGACGAAACATTTTGAAATAGCAAATAAGTGTACAACGAATATGCTTGTGATATTGTAAGTGTCAGTAACAGGATGACGTGGCAACTGGTAACTATCCTGTGGAAATTTAATCATTAACAATTAACGTTAATATTAGTATGGTAAATGTCAAATATGGTCAATCAAAATCACAGGAAATCTTGTACCCGGTACTCAATGTAAGAGAATAAGGGCAAGAAAATCCTACTAAATAAAAGAAACCGATAGTTTCGAAAACAAATGAAACTTGTAATTGTTTCAAAAGTGAAAAGGTAGTCCAAGAATGTAGGGATACCTTGCTGAGTCTCTATAGGACAGAAGCAAGGGGTTTCCTACTTAATTATATGATACTTAAAGAATTTGCGTTCTTTGTGCTCTGAAAAAAAACTAATTAACTACCTAAGTAAATATCATCATCTCTGACCGACGTATAGGGGTGCGACTGTCAACTGGTGATGAGAACTGCGGATGAGGTCCCAACTCAACAGCGTAGTCCGTGCTAGAGGAACTATTGCCCTCTGTATCCTCCTGTGGTCGGATTGCAGAAGATAAGGTGCTTTGGCCCAAAGACAAATCAAAGTACCAGGGTACCAAAATGATGATATGCGGTAATTTGAGAAATATCCTAGGGACAAAAAAGGTGGAATACACGAGTAATAACACTGAAGGAGGGATGACCAATTAAGAGAATGAATGAAGCCACCAGTCACCACATAATCCACAGTTATCGAACACTCACAATATGCTACCCTCGGAAAGCACAAAATACACAGCACAATATAAATATTAAAAGTAATGAAAATATTGAAAAGCAACTGTATCAAAGCCAATTACACTTACCACAAATTGATGTTTTAGTACTAGTAACTGAGTGAGGCTCCCGGACAGGCCCCCATTAAATGTGATGGAAAAAAAGAAGGTAGGTGTTCGGCAGTTCTCCCAATGGTGTCCCTGCCTTTTACATTTAAGAAAAAAAAAAGATGATTGTGTAGCTGTTGTGTCCTGTGGCAAAGTAAGGCAAAACAAGCAAAACAAATAGTATTAACAATGAAACTTAAATTAAATGGTAAACAAATTATGAATAAGACAATTCCTTGGCTATGTACAGTGCACACTCACAAGCTTATAAATTAAAAAATATCAGAAAATAATATAGTGGTGACATTACTCTAATATGGATAAAGACAAAATGAAATTGACAGGTGCTGAGAATAAAGCGCTGGCTGAGAACATCCACTAATAGACAGAGCGTATATCAGATGGTTGTTTCAGCTTAAGAGCATAGGATATTCAAACTTCAATGGCTGGTGCAGGCCCAGACATCAGCTAGGTAGATGGAGCTGAGGTGCAGAGGTGCAGTGGTGCAGACGTTGAGTCACCAAACAGAAGCGGGCAGGCTGGAAATGCTAGTTTGGTGATCGGCGACGATGGAGGGGGAGGTGGAGAGCAAGTGTATGATATGTTTACGCCTGGCAAAACATATTTGACCAAATATGTACTACACTTGCTTGTAGTACCTAGATGTTGAAGATGTACGAAAGTAACATGACGATAGGAAAGAGCAGGCCAAATCTCTCTTGAAGGAGATTATCGTAACACCTGACACAGGTGTGTGTGTACTCATCTATTTGTACTCACCTATTTGTGCTTGCGGGGGTTGAGCTTTGGTTCCGCCTCTCAACTGTCAATCAACTGGTGTACAGGTTCCTGAGCCTACTGGGCTCTATCATTTCTACATTTGAAACTGTGTATGGAGTCAGCCTCCACCACATCACTGCCTAATGCATTTCATCTGTTAACTACTCTGACACTGAAAAAGTTCCTTCTAATGTCCCTGTGGCTCATGTGGGTACTCAGTTTCCACCTGAGTCCCCTTGTTCGCATACTACCAGCGTTGAATAGTTTATCCTTGTTTACCCAGTCGATTCCCTTGAGGATTTTGTAGGTTGTGATCATGTCTCCCTTTATTCTTCTGTCCTTCAGGGTCGTAAGGAGCATTTCCGGCAGCCTTTCCTCGTAACTCATGCCTCTTCGTTCTACGACTAGTCTAGTGGCATACCTTTGGACTTTTTCCAGCTTCATCTTGTGCTTGACAAGGTACGGGCTCCATGCTGGGGCCACATACTCCAGGATTTGTCTTACATATGTGGTGTACAAGATTCTGAATGATTCCTTACACAGGTTCCAGATCCTGAATTCCTTTGTGATTGAAAAAACAAGTGTAGGTGTTCGGCAGTCCTCACAATGGCTGGTGTCAATGCCTATCACATTTATGAAAAAAAGATGACTGTATAGCTGTTGTGTCCTATGGCAAAGTAGAGCAAAACAAGCAAAACAAAAAATATGAACAATGAAACTTTAATTAAATGGAAAAAAATTATGAATAAGACAATTCCTTGGCTATGTACAGTGCAAACTCACAAGATTATAAATTCAAAAAAATAACAAAAAATAATATAGTGGTGACGTTACTCTAAAATGGATAAAGACAAAATGGAATTAACAGGTGCTGAGAATAAAGCGCTGGCTGAGAACATCCAATAATAGACAGAGCATATATCAGATGGTTGTTTCAGCTTGAGAGCACAGAATATTCTAACTTCAATGGCTGGTGCAGGCCCAGACATCGGCTGGGTAGATGGCACTGAGGTACAGAGGTGCAGTGGTGCAGACGTTGAGTCACCAAACAGAAGCGGGCAGGCTGGAAATGCTAGTTTGGTGATCGACGACGATGGATGGGGGAGGTGGAGAGCGAGTGTATGATACGTTTGCGACTGGCAAAACGTATTTGACCAAATATGTACTACACTTGCTTGTAGTACCTAGATGCTGTAGATGTACTGAAGTAACATGAGGATAGGAAAGAGCAGGCCAAATCTCTCTTGAAGGAGATTATCGTAACAGCTTTCCCCCAAAGCCTGCTCTTATGGGTTAGGTACTTCAGTAGCTGGTGTAAAGGTAGGAGTAGCTGTCTCTACCTCGTAGACTCTAGAGAGGGTGTCGGCTATGATGTTGTCCGAACCTTTGATGTAGAAGATCTCCAGATTAAAACTTTGCAAGTACAGTGCCCAGCGTAGAAGACGTTGATTGCTGAATTGGGCCTGTTGTAGGAACCGCAGGGGATTGTGGTCCGAGTAGATGGTAATAGACCGATTCCCCTGTAGGTAAGGTTCTAAATGTTGCAGATTCAGGACGATGGAGAGGAGTTCCTTTTCGATAGTGCTGTAGTTCTTCTTGTGAGGCTTCAACTTGTAGCTGTAATAGCTGACAGGAAGAACCTCCTCGTCTCGTTGCATCAGGACGCCCCCGATGCCGGTACCACTGGCGTCGACATTGCTGATGAAGGGCTTCGTGATATCTGGAGAGGCGAGAATAGGATCAGAACATAGCACAGATTTATATTGTTCAAAGGCAATGGTCTGTTAAATGGTCCAATGATACCGTTGCTTGGGGCCGGTCAGATTAATCATTGGTGTCGCTACCGTACTAATATTCTTCACAAACCTACGATAGTAAGAAGCAAGTCCTAGGAAGCTCAGGAGCTGCTTCCTGGTCGTAGGTTGTGGGTAATGCTGAATGCCTTCAGTGTGAATTGTTAAAGGCGCTATGCTGCCACTCCCTATCACATGACCCAGATAACGCACTTTACTTTTGGCAAATGTGGACTTGCCCAAGTTGATGGTACGGCCGGCTGTCAGGAGCTTGGAGAACAGTCGTTGCAGCTGGAGCAGATGTTCGCTCCAGGTGTTGGTTGCCACTACGATGTCGTCCAAGTAGGCGTAGGTGTGATCTAGGCCAGGGGTCTCCAAACTTTTCAATGTAAGGGCCACATTATATACTTCCCATATTTATGCGGGCCGGAGGAATAAAAAATGAAAAAAAACAAAAAACAAATCAGTGCCAGTAATTTAATTTCCTCAAATATTAAAGTATAAACATGGAAAAATTAAAACATATCTTTTTGGAAAAAATCAGGGTAAACTAAATAGATTCCTGCCTTTAGTTTTATGCAACCAAATTAGTGTGACGAATGATACTGTCGTTTTGACTTCAAAATTTCATTAAAATCAGGTTCCAGATTAGATGAGCCAATTGTAAGAATTTATTTCAAGTGATCATCAGACAAATTTGCTTGATAGTTAGATTTCACATACTTCATTTTGGAAAAAGTTTGTTCACACAAGTATGTTGAACCAAAAATGGACACAAAACTACAAGCAAACTTTATCAAATTTGGAAACTGATCTGGCTGCAGGCATTTATAAAACTCAATCAGATTTCCTTCTCTATACTTATCTTTCAGTCTGTCATCTGCCTTGAGATCAATAATTTCCATTTGAAATTGAGTTGGAAGATTTTCAGCATTGCAGTCAAATGGATTATGAAAGAGCCTGATTTCATTTGCTTTGGCATCAAGGTCAGCAAATCGCTTCTGAAACTGTTTTTTCAAATCTGAAATTATTTCATTTGCAAATGAAAAAGGAAATTCAACTTTACTTTCTGCATGAAATTTTTCACAACATGGAAAATGAGCAAAATTCTTAACCTTCACCTGGCCTTCAAGTAGCGCAAGTTTTGCTCTGAATGCCTTGACATGAACAAAGTAGTCACTGATCAAATTTGTTTTGCCTTGCAATTTCAGATTCAAGTTATTCATATGACCTGTCATATCTGCAAAAAATGCCAATTTCCAAATCCATTCACATTCTGATAATAATGGCTGAGGTTTATTTTTCTCTGTGAGAAATAAATCAATTTCTAATCTGAGCTCAAAGAAATGCAGCAAAACCTTTCCACAACTAAGCCATCTAACTGCTGTATAATAAGGCAAGTTAACAAACTCCGCATCAATTTCTTTCAAGAAATCATGGAACTGGCGATGGTTGAGTGCATGAGATCTAATGAAATTAACCACAGAAACAACAGGTTTCATGACACAAGACATATCAACATATTTTAGGCACAATGCTTGTTGATGGATAAGGCAATGCAGAAAAATGGGTTTTGAGAATCCTCCAACCTCACAAGCTGTCGTAATTTGCCCAACCAAACCCTTCTTTGTCCCAGACATATTCTTTCCTCCATCAATTGTCACACACTGCACTTGTTTCCATTCCAGGTTATATTCTGTCATAGTTTTACTTACTTCATTGAAAATGTCCTCTCCAGTTGTTGTGGTGTGCATGCTGTGAACTGATGCTAATTCTTGGCTCACATTAAATTCACTATCAACACCACGAATGAATACTAAGAGCTGAGAAGTATCACACACATCAGTTGATTCATCCAACGCAAGAGAATACCAACAAAATCTTTTTGTTTTTTCCTTTATTTGCCGAATTATGTCGCCTCCTAAATCTTCAATTCTACGAGCAACAGTATTTGACCCAAGACTTATCATTTTGAAGAGGTTTACTTTTTCTGGACATACCTCTCCTGCTGCTTCCACTATACACTCTTTTATGATACTACCATCAGTGAAAGGTTTTCCTTTTTTAGTCAACACATAGGCAACTTTGTAACTGGCTCTAGTTGAATTTTCATTTTCAGATTTTTTCTTACTGAAAACAGCTTGTTGAGAATGCAGACTGTGCTGAAATGATTCAAACTTTTTAGTGCGTTCTGCTCCTGTGATGTGAGAATAACTTGAGCCATGTTTAGATTCATAGTGCCGACGAATATTGTATTCCTTCAGAACAGCAACACTGTCTCTACATATTATGCATAAAGCTTTATCATTTGCTATCACAAAAAAGTACTTTATCTTCCATTCGTCATTGAACCGACGGCACTCACTGTCCACTTTTCTTTTCTTTATCTTTTCCATATCTGAAAACATAAGGGTAAAATAAATGAAATAAATTCTACAGGAAAAAAACAGCTTGTATGTGGTGTTAAAAAGCATAGCATATTATTATAAAGTGGTAAATATTATGGCAACAGCTTTCGTTGATAAACTTAATGGTTACCATTTTAACTATTTTAAACATGCAATATTTTTGGCTACAATAGTATTATTGCTATTTTGTATAACTAAGATAAAGGCATTGTCAAAGTACAGAGAAAAGAATATTGTACAGTGTTTGTGCTCCCTGAAACGGAAGCAGCAAAGCCCCACTCGCCCTCCATCCCCACAATATACAGTTATACACAACTGATTGGTTGTAATGCACAACACATACCTACCAGTATTAGTATCTGTGCGTCACACTATCGAGAGAGAGGAAAACTGACTCGGGTTGAGCGCCACCAGTCAGCAGCCCCAGCTTTGAATAATTCTGCGATGCCATTCGTACGATAATTATTTTTTCAAGGCCACCACACAGGGATTTGTTTGGAGGGCCGGATGAAATTATGTGGCGGGCCGGATGTGGCCCGCGGGCCATAGTTTGGAGACCCCTGATCAAGGCCATAGATGACGCGATTGACAGCTCTCTGGAAGGTGGCCGGGGCGTTACACAGTCCAAAAGGAAGGTGTTCATATCTGTATAGGCCAAAAGGAGTGGTAAAGGCAGATATTTCCTTAGCTCTCTCTGTCAGGCTTATTTGGTAATAGCCTTTTAACAAATCAAGTTGGGATAAATATTTGGCATTACCTATTGCGTCAAGGATATCATCTATGCGTGGTAAAGGATAAGCATCCTTGACGGTCACAAGACTCAATTTCCAATAATCGGTACAAAGGCGTACTTTACCGTGCGGTTTCGGCACCAAGATGCAGGGTGAGGCCCAAGGGGACTCACAGGGTGTGGTCAGCCCATGATCCAGAAGGTATTGTGGTTCAGCACGCATAACTTCCTTTTTGTACGGGCTCTTTTTTTGTACCACATTACGCTCCTGGGGATCATCGTTGAACAACTTCTGATGTTCATGAAGAACTTTGATGAGAGGAGCACTATTACTGTCCTGTAAATAGGTAGGAAGATCATTAAGGATTTCCGAGTTGAAAGGCACTGACTCAGAGTCAGTGCTTTCCGGAGGAGAAGCAGGGAAAGTCTCACTGTGAAGGTATGGATCTTTGAAAGTGGAGAGTGATATTATCACAGTGGGGGAATACCTTTATATTCTTTGAGGAGATTGACGTGGCACAACTGGGTCCTCCGCCGCCTATCTGGAGACTCAAGAACGTAGTTGTGGTTGTTTCTGCACTCCTTGATGCGGTAGGGTCCTGAAAACTTATTTTGCAATGGAGAACCTGGGATAGGAAAATATGCCAACACGAAGTCTCCTGGTTTAAATTTCCTGATTTTGCTGCGTTGGTCAAAATGAGTCTTCATCCTCTCATGAGCTTTCAATAGATTGTCATTAGCAAATTTACGTACTCTCTCTAGAATGTGTTTTAAGTTTTGAAGAAACTGGGGCACATTCTGAGGGTCACTGAAGGTGGCATTACGTAGAGAGTCTTTAAAAGCTTTGAGAGGAGTACGGCACTTATGTCCGTAGAGCATCTCATAAGGAGATACTCCTATAGACTCATTTAGGAGACTTCTGAAAATACACCTGATCATGTCAAGTTGTTTATCCCAGTCTTTCATGGTTTCATTGCAAAATTTCTTTAGGAGTGATTTAATCGTTTGGTGACTACGTTCAAGAGAACCCTGTGAAGCAGGATGATAGGGGCTGGACAATACCTGAGCGATGTTGAACTCTTCCAGTGTCTTCTTGAAGAGATCACTGGTGAAGTTGGTGCCACAGTCACTTTGAACCTCCCGTGGAAATCCGTATTGGGTAAAGATCTTCAATAGTTGTTTTACCACCGTAGCAGCCGTAATGTTCTTTACAGGAACTACTATGGGGAATCTGGTAGATTGAAACACTGGATGGTTAGTATATAAGCGTTGCCAGAACTGGTCCGGGGTAAAGGACCAACACAGTGTATGATGAGTCTGTGGAAAGGTTCCGCAGGCACCAGAATGGGAATTAATGGAGCCTTGGGAATCGGGATGTTAGGTTTCCCTGCCATCTGACATATATGACACTGTTGCTCGTAACTTTTGACGTCTTTTACCATACCTGGCCAGTAGTAGTCTTGTCTGATTCCGTGATAGTCTTTGTTAAAACCCTAGTGAGAAAGTGCTCCGTGGGCCAGGTGTAGAATATCGAGCCGTTGGCTGGTGGGAACCACTAGTTGCTCGACATTTGCCCAATCGTCATCCTCCGTCAGCATACTGGGTCTGTACCTGCGGTAGAGCAACTGATTTACTACGGAGAACCAAGGGATACTGTCAGGTTCAGTCTCAGCCTGGAAGAATAATGGTGTTAATGAAGGATCCTCCCTCTGTAACTTACGGAACTCCAACATAGTAAGATTCGGTGGTAGGTTCTGATGGTCTTGAGGGACAGCGGTTGCAGTAGAGTCAGCTGGTTGCGGGCGTGCAGCTTGTGAACGGGTGGTCACCAAAACCGGGGGAGAAACTTCATCACTTTCTTGGACCTCTGCTGGAACATACTTTAAGATGGGGTTGTCCACTACAGAGTCACATACCTGGAATTTGTCCATGATGATCAGGTTGGAAGGTTGCAGATCTTCGGCCAAGTCAATGGCCAGGAGAAGTTGCACTCCAGACATGGGAAAAGGCTTTTCCCTGATGGCGACTTAGACTTCACCGGTCACGAAAGGACAATCCAGGTGGACTCTGGCGAGTGGATACGGAGTGGTAGCAGTGAGGTCAGTGATAAGGACGGTTTTCCCGGTGTAGGTGATGTTAGGCACAGCCGATTTCAATATTACTGACTGAAGAGCCGCTGTGTCCCTCAAGATCTTCAATTTGAAACGTCCCTCCGAATCTGTACTGTTGGCAGAGACAGTTCCAGGATACAGGTGTTTGCTGAAGAGAGAAAGATCATTAACAGGAACACCAACATTCATCACAGGCTTACCGGACTTAGGAGGAGTCGGTTTGGGTTTAGGAGTTTCACTATAACCTTTGTATGGAACTTTTCCACATTTATGTATGGTATGTCCATAGAGCTTGCAATACTTACAATACAATTGAGAGCTCGCTTAATCGGTACTCACTTTGTCATAACTATACCAAGACTTCTTACTGGAAGGTGGGTCTGGTGTTAGCCGGTGTATGAGGCTGTATGTGTCAGCCGACTTCGCACATCTGATGTAGTCGGTTTCTTCTTTGTCTGCTAAATATAAGCGGATGGAAGGGGGAGCACGTCTGAAGAATTCCTCAACTAGAATGAGGTTGACGAGTTCTGAAAATGTAGAGACATGTGCTGCTTCCATCCATTTCATGAAATATCTGTTCTTTATATTGCCAAATTTTTAAAAGGTGGTGGTACTTGCCTTTAGATAATCACGGAATTTTCGTCTGTAGCTTTCGGTGGAGAGAAGGTAGGCGTCTAAAACTGCTTGCTTCAGGGTCTGTTAGTCATTCTCAGACGCTAAGGTACTGAGAGTAACCGCAGCTCTACCTGTGAAATGCACTCTGAGAAGGGTAGACCATTGATCTTCAGGCCAGCAAAGTTTTTCAGCTTGGGTCTCATCAGTGGTAAAAAACACGTCTATCTCTGTCTCAACGAATGGTGGCATTAACTTACTTGCATGGGAGACATTGAAACTTACAGGAAGACTAGCTGTAGCTGGTTGGCGCTCAGTGTGGTGTGTAGTTTCCAAGGTGAGTTCTTGTTGACGACATGCTAGAGCCATATCAGCTTGCTTCTTATCGTGCTCACGTTGCATCTCCAAGTGACGTTGTCTTGCTTCAAGTTGTACTCGCTCTCGCTCTTGGTGTAGGGCAGCCTCTTCTTTCTTTGGGCCATCACGCATTCCTTTAGGGCCACCTCGCGTTCCTGTTCTTTTTTCTTTAGGGCAGCTTCACGTTCCTTTCGTTGTAGAGCTTCTTTCGCCAGGGCCGCCTCGCGTTCTTGTTCTTCTTTCCTTAGAGCAGCCTCACGTTCCCTTATCTGGAGAGCTTCTTTTTGTTGTTCCCGCTCTATGTTTGCTAGGTCGATCTTCAACTTCATAGCTGGCAGAGCTTGTTTATCTGCAATAGAATAGTTATCGTGAACATCAGAGTCTATGATTCCTTCATCTAAGAGGTGATCCAAGATAAGATTGTGCAAGTCATTTTTGTTGGCTCCAGGGGGAGCACCTAGTTGATACTCGTGTGCAAGAGTTTGTAATTCGGTCCTCTTGGCACGACTTAAGTTCCCTACTTCACTTGCTGGATCATTATAAAATGCTGAGAGACGAAACATTTTGAAATAGCAAATAAATGTACAACGAATATACTTGTGATATTGTAAGTGTCAGTAACAGGATGACGTGGCAACTGGTAACTATCCTGTGGAAATTTAATCGTTAACAATTAACGTTAATATTAATATGGTAATTGACTGGTCAATCAAAATCGCAGGAAATCTTGTACCCGGTACTTAATGTAAGAGAATAAGGGCAAGAAAATCCTACTAAATAAATGAAACCGATAGTTTCGAAAACAAAGGAAATATGTAATTGTTTCAGAAGTGAAAATGTAGTCCAAGAATGTAGGGATACCTTGCCGAGTCTCTATAGGACAGAAGCAAGGGGTTTCCTACTTGAAAAAAAAATATTTATGGTTCGTTATGAAAGAGAGAGAGAGAGAGAGAGAGACCCCAGATAAGAGATTTATAGGAATTCTGAGGATTGAAAAGAATCGTTTTATTGGTCAATATTTCGTGAGGCTTTGAAAAACTTTGAGTGTAGAAAGAATATTGTCAGTGTACCTAACAGATGGAATAAATTACGCAGTGATGAGGTGGAGGCAGACTCCGTATACACAGTTTCAAATGTAGATATGATAGAGCCCAAAAGGCCCAGGAATCTGCACACTAATTCATTGACAATTAAGATGTGAAACTAAAGAGACGAAGTTCGATCCCCCCCAAACACAACTAAAGAAGTACACACACACACACATATTCGATGAAAATAAAATTTCAACCAGTATATATGTAACTACTCTTTCTATTTTTTTTAGTAATTACTAAATAATAATTTTATATTATTTAATTAATAAAAAAAAGAATACGAGTTTAGCTTTATATATACTGTACACAGTTATGCAGGCCTCAAAGGTAGATTAGACCGGTGGAAAGTTTTTCTCCACCAATGGGAAAGTGTTTAGGTCACCTGATGTTCACGTGATCAGATGAATCATCATAGAGGATGAGTCTGACACCATTATTGGATGTGAGATCACGCTGATCACATGAACATCAGGTGACCACAACCTGGCTGCCCAAAATCCAATTGCATTGTTAAGGAATTTTATAGATGCACTCAATATTATAGGATGCAGTTGGAGTGTTGGGGAAAGCTATTAGGCACATTAAAAATAAATACTTATGGTTCGTTAAGAGAGAGCGAGAGAGAGAGAGAGAGAGAAAGAGAAAGAGAGAGAGAGAGAGAGAGAGAGAGAGAGAGAGAGAGAGAGAGAGAGAGAGAGAGAGAGAGAGAGAGAGAGAGAGATAGAGAGAGATAGAGAGAGATAGAGAGAGAGAGAGAGAGAGAGAGAGAGAGAGAGAGAGAGAGAGAGAGAGAGAGAGAGAGAGAGAGAGAGAGAGAGAGAGAGAGAGAGAGAGAGAGAGAGAGAGAGAGAGAGAGAGAGAGAGAGAGAGAGAGAGAGAGAGAGAGAGAGAGAGAGAGAGAGAGAGAGAGAGAGAGAGAGAGAGAGAGAGAGAGAGAGAGAGAGAGAGAGAGAGAGAGAGAGAGAGAGAGAGAGAGAGAGAGAGAGAGAGAGAGAGAGAGAGAGAGAGAGAGAGAGAGAGAGAGAGAGAGAGAGAGAGAGAGAGAGAGAGAGAGAGAGAGAGAGAGAGAGAGAGAGAGAGAGAGAGAGAGAGAGAGAGAGAGAGAGAGAGAGAGAGAGAGAGAGAGAGAGAGAGAGAGAGAGAGAGAGAGAGAGAGAGAGAGAGAGAGAGAGAGAGAGAGAGAGAGAGAGAGAGAGAGAGAGAGAGAGAGAGAGAGAGAGAGAGAGAGAGAGAGAGAGAGAGAGAGAGAGAGAGAGAGAGAGAGAGAGAGAGAGAGAGAGAGAGAGAGAGAGAGAGAGAGAGAGAGAGAGAGAGAGAGAGAGAGAGAGAGAGAGAGAGAGAGAGAGAGAGAGAGAGAGAGAGAGAGAGAGAGAGAGAGAGAGAGAGAGAGAGAGAGAGAGAGAGAGAGAGAGAGAGAGAGAGAGAGAGAGAGAGAGAGAGAGAGAGAGAGAGAGAGAGAGAGAGAGAGAGAGAGAGAGAGAGAGAGAGAGAGAGAGAGAGAGAGAGAGAGAGAGAGAGAGAGAGAGAGAGAGAGAGAGAGAGAGAGAGAGAGAGAGAGAGAGAGAGAGAGAGAGAGAGAGAGAGAGAGAGAGAGAGAGAGAGAGAGAGAGAGAGAGAGAGAGAGAGAGAGAGAGAGAGAGAGAGAGAGAGAGAGAGAGAGAGAGAGAGAGAGAGAGAGAGAGAGAGAGAGAGAGAGAGAGAGAGAGAGAGAGAGAGAGAGAGAGAGAGAGAGAGAGAGAGAGAGAGAGAGAGAGAGAGAGAGAGAGAGAGAGAGAGAGAGAGAGAGAGAGAGAGAGAGAGAGAGAGAGAGAGAGAGAGAGAGAGAGAGAGAGAGAGAGAGAGAGAGAGAGAGAGAGAGAGAGAGAGAGAGAGAGAGAGAGAGAGAGAGAGAGAGAGAGAGAGAGAGAGAGAGAGAGAGAGAGAGAGAGAGAGAGAGAGAGAGAGAGAGAGAGAGAGAGAGAGACCCCAGATAAAAGATTTCATGAAATCTGAGGGTTGAAAGGAATAGTTTGTTTGTCAATGTTTGGTGAGGCTTTGGAAAACTTAGAGTGTAGAACGAAAATTGTCAGAGTACCTAACAGATGGAATTATGCAGTGATGAGGTGGAGGCAAATACAAGATCGTTATAAAACTATATATCTCTTAATATGGCACAAATCGCGTTTTTAATTATTTTCGTAGATGTTCACAACATTATAAGAAGCAGTTGGGGGTCATGGAAATGCTATTATGCACATTAAAAATAATATTCTCTGGTTCGTTTTCATTTTGAGATTTCATGAGTTTTTCTAAAAGAAAATATGCGACTGTTTGCCTGGCCCGCCAGGCGATGATTCCCTGCTCACTCTACAGTGAGTTGGCCTGGCCTTTCTTGTGATCATCACCTGGTGGGTAAGGGAAACGATCGCGTATTTTCTTTTAGAGAAGCTCATGAAATCTCAAATCAAAAGTGAACCATAAAATATTATTTTTAATGTGCTTAATAGCTTTTCCAAAACTCCAACTGCTTCTTATTATGTTGCGATCATCTATGAAAATCATTAAAAATGCGATTGGAATGATATTAAGAGATATAGATATAGGAGAGACGTGATCGTAAGGTTGCCTGTTGTTAACATATTACATATCACATTTCCTATTATTTATAAGGTACATTTTTAAAGAGTGGTGGATACAAATATTTGTTGATATTTATTAAATTTATTTACCTGAAAATTACTTACTTCACTTTACCATATACATCTTTGTTTTTGGGGTGGCGTATAAAGTTGCACATATTGTCCAAATGACATGGTATCACATAAGTCTTGCTCAACATGGGCTACATTAGATGAAACGGGGGGAATCGAAGTATGAATATCTACTTTTTTATCAACAACTTGAAAATACTCACTTGGATTCTTAATTTCAACAGAATAATTAGGCGGGATAAAAACTGAACTTTTATTTGCCAGATCACCTAAATTAAGTTTTCTAAAGTTTACCCCCACTAATTCGAGATGTTATATTTGATAAAACGGTAATTGTATTCTTTAATACCAACATCTCATTAGAACATAGACTTTTGAGAGTAATAAATCCGATGTTTGGCGAATTAACTAGATTAGGCGGTGCTATTTCTAGGGTATTCATACCGTCTTTGTATGTATCTGAAAATATATCTATATTCTCTGATTTTGCAGTATTCATATATGGATCTATTATTTTATTTGGATATAAGTTAATGGCAATGTCAATAGTTGAAAGATTAACGTTATCTATAATGACAGGATTATTTAGATCATCCTTAAACTCGATAAAATAATTGTCTAAATTATCTTTGCTCGTTTGTAAACTTTTACGGTACATGCTGGAGTCATTAATATGTTTCTCTATAGCAATATCAGTAAGATAGGGAGATGTGACATTATTTAACTGAGGAAACGTGTCCGGTTTATTAGGCTCTCTGGGTTTCAGCGTCGCTGTATGCGCTGTATTTACAAATCGTTTATTAGGTGGATATTTTTTGCCATCTTTAAGGCCTCGTTTTAATTTTTCGCATTCTGTGGTGGATGATGGTGGTTTGGGTTCAGAACTGGCAGTAAATACTGCCATTCCATTCTTATTAATTATAAGAATATTATGGGGAGTGGTGATACACTCACCATTAAGTGGAGGGAAATCATTAAGTGCATTGGGATCATCCGATGAAGTAATAGCTAAGGCCAGAAAATCATGCATTCGTCGTGTGGACAAGGGTTCGTAACAAGCAAAATTTGTTCGATTTAGATATAATCTACTCCCATTATTATCTGTTGATGAAATTGTTTTCATTTGTAAACGTCGCTGAGATTGGATCTGTTGAGAATAGTATATGTTTAAGACGGAATTTACATCAAAGATTTTTAGTAGAACTTCACTATGTTCGTTATTTCCTGCCTTAACAAATTGGTCAGGTGGGTTACTTATTAATTTATTTCTGTCAATTGATGATGGTGATGATGTTGCTGGATCTGCTGTATTCCCTTTGTAATAACCATTAGCAAGGAAATTAGGAAGAGCTTTCATGAAATTCATATAAACTTTCATTTGACGATCAATGTCACCATCATTACAAACAACAGTTTCATCTGTATCGACCCAAAGCACTTTAACTCCCTGGTCTGTAAGATTAGACGGCATAGCTAACATCTGTAAAAAGATCTTTGAATCAGGGATTAGAATATTACCCGGATGAAAAGATATATTCATGGCATTTTGCATATTAGGATAGACTTTCAGATTAACATTAAAACTTGTTAAGGCGTGAAACATTGGGCCTAGGTTATAAGTATTTTGTGGTCCAGTTTTACTGGAACAAGACGGATCGTGGAAATCTTTCACCACGTCCGTCGATATCAAACCCATTTTCAGATATAAACAAGGAGGTCATATTGCTGATAAACTTCTATATATATATTCTGTACTGGTTTCCCCCGTGCTGTTGTATACAGTTCGTTGATTTGTTGCAAATGGGAATCTTTTTCCCTCATTTTTTAGGTCAGGAAACAAGGCATGAATACAAACACATTTAGAAGCATTACCTATCACATTTAACTGTTGGCTTACAGCTTTTATGAATTCAGCACGTTGGTTTGGGTCACTGATATGCCTAGTCATAGCTTGAAGTTTTGAAAGTATATCAGATAATTCGGGATTAACTTTGGGATTGGCAATTAATGATGAAATAGATGGTTGCGAATTATTTGGTTGAGGAACTAATGATTGTTGTTGAAGAGGGAGCGGCGGTTGTTGGGCCGGATTTGCTGTACTGGGTGCACCTATTGGTATTGTAGGTAGTGACTGTTGGTTATTCATTTTTATATTAATGAATGTTTATTATGGTAAATGTTATTGTTGTTGTTTTAGATTCAACTACTCGGAACAAGAGGTAAATAGGTTAACCGTAAGTAATTAACAACCAAATAATTCGAAGTCCAACTCTTTAAACGTTTAAGATCAATACATTTCAGTTCATTTTAAATGACATGAACAAATGATTACTTGATATATATTATACAAATATTAAACCGAGGAGCCATATACCCCAGGATTAGTCAGTTGGGTCTGGTATTTAATTCCACGTAAAACTCACTTCTTTTATTGGCCAAGCCAACTTAGGCTGCATGACATGACAGACAGGTCTGGTCTGATATGCAGCATCATTACTACCTACCAAATACAAATTGAATGTAGGTCTCTATTGTAAAAACAAATGGAGACTTAATTAATCATATGTGAGCAAATAGGCCTTCTAAAGTTCCTCGAATCTTATGTTCTTTTTTTTTCAATAAGAAAGTTGAAATCAAGCTGTTCGGAAATATAATAAAAACAATTCTCTCTCTCTTTGCTTATAAAGAGAGAAAGAACCCCATCTACTTCCTTATACATGTGCCCATCCGGGCTTAAGAAGAGTGCCTCTTTAGTATCATCCGCTACCGCAGCGGATGATAGCGGACAGAGTGTATCGTGATCCGGCCTGTACTCCTCTTGACATACCAGAAAACATTCTAAGGAAACTACTCCAAGCTTGTACTAAAGAGGCACCCTTCTTGAGCCCGGATGGGCACATATATAAGCAAGTAGATGGGGTCGCCATGGGTTCTCCCCTAGGTGTCCTGTTTTCGAACTTCTACATGGGTACCATTGAACAAAAGGTCTTAGTCGACATGAACTTAAAACCGGCCATATACTGCAGGTATGTTGATGACATTTTTACACAGGTACCTGATGTCAGACATCTGCAGGAGCTGAAGAAGGCATTTGAGCGGAATTCTGTGTTGCGTTTCACTTACGAGATGGAAAAGGATGGGAAGCTGCCCTTTCTAGATATAACAGTCATGGAAAGGAGCGGAGGTTTCCACACTGCAGTCTACACTAAGGAAACATAGGAATGTGCCTCAATGCCAACAGTGACTGCCCAGACAGGTACAAGAGGAGTGACGTTAACGCTTATGTCGACCGTGCTCTCAGCCACAGCTCAGGATGGAAGCAAGTCGATGAAGAACTCTGTAGGGTAAGGCAGGTCCTAGTCAACAACGGCTTCTCCAATAGTTTCGTTGAAGACATCATAAGAAGGAACGTAAAACGCCATGCAACCTCTGAAGAGACAACTAACACAACACCTGTACCCCCTATTAGACTATTTTACAGGAACTTCTTTTCCACAGCTCATAAAACGGAGGAAAAGGTCCTGAAAGATATTGTAATAGAAACGTTATCCCTACAGACAAAAATCAGAAGATACAATTGACGATCTACTATAAAACCAAGAAAACGGCCAACCTACTAATGAGAAACTCTCCAGACACAAAGCAGAACGCTTTAAAAGAGACCAATGTCGTCTATGCCTTCAAATGCCCACTTGGGGACTGTAAGCCTCAAAGAATTCAGTATATAGGCAAGACAACAACATCTCTTTCCAGGCGATTAACGATGCATAAGCAAGAGAGCACCATTAAGGAACATATAATCTCTTCCCACAACCAGACCATCACCAGGGAAGCCTTAACAAAAAACATGGAAATCATCGATAGATACAGCGATAGCAGGCGGCTAGATATCTGCGAGGCACTACACATTAAGAATTCGACACCAGCAATCAACAGCCAATTAATGCACAACTATATTCTACCCACTTCAAGACTCCGCACCAATATAGAAGCATCAAGAAATTTGGGCCAATAGGCCCTTTGCAGTTACTTCCGTTCTTCCCTTTAACTTACAAAATATTATACCCATTGTTTCGTGTTCTGTCTTGTGTTGAAAGTTTGTTTTCACCTCATCCAAAACTGTTGTAACATATCACCTCACCCAAATGCAGGTATAAAAAATCGAAGCTGATTAAACTGTGTTCAGTTATAGTTGTGTGTGTGTAAACTAAAGTCTTTGAAAATGTAATAAGTTTTACGAAACGCGCTCAAGTGTCACGTCAGACTAGAAATAAAAATGAATTTTGGAGAATTGATTTTTCTGTTACCATCAACAGTGAAAAAAATATAAGAAACATTGAGAAAATTCGTGTTAGAATTATTAATCTTTCTTTTTCGGTCATATTTAATAATATATATCTACAGGAAAGACTGCTACCAAAATATACTAATACACTAATATACTAATATATATATATATATATATATATATATATATATATATATATATATATATATATATATATATATATATATATATATATATATATATATTATTAAATATGACCGAAAAAGTAAGATTAATAATTCTAACACGAATTTTCTCAATCTTTCGTACATTACGCTTCACTGTTGGAGGTAAATCAAAAATCACTTCTCCAAAATTCATTTTTATTTCTAGTCTGACGCGACACGGGCGCGTTTCGTAAAACTTATTACATTTTCAAAGACTTCACAAATACACAACTGATTAGATCTAACGTATCTCTGCTATTATATCTACATTTGAGTGAGGTGGGAGGGATGATGTGGCATATAATGATGTGGCATTAGGGGATATTAATAGGGTATTAAAAGTATCAACACAAGACAGAACAGAAACAATGGGTATTGAATAGAAGTGTTTGTAGAAAGCTTTCTACAAACAACTGCAACTGGCAACTTTCTTGCAACTGGCTTAGAGCCAGTTGCAAGTAATTTTGTATAATCAAAAAGAGAGTCTTTCAGACTTCTTAAAACTCTATTTAGTTTATCCTCACATTTCAAAATATTCGAAAAAAGGTCTATATCAACTAACGTAAATTTAGAGGGGTCTTCTAACAACCTTGCAACTGGCTCTAAGCCAGGCATCTTATACGGGTTACCTAAAGTTCATAAAACAGGTATACCGATTCGTCCTATTTTATCAGCGATTGGCACTTTTAATTATAAACTGGCAAAGTTTCTGGTTCCATTATTAGAACCATTAACGCATAATGAATTTACTGTGAGAAATTCTCAGGATTTTGTAAAAAAAACTTTCCTCTCTAAATTTTGAGTTCCCAACTATAATGGCCAGTTTCGATGTTGAATCACTTTTTACTAATATTCCTTTGTTGGAAACCATTGATATCTGTGTGAATCAATTATTTGCTGACACTAACTTAGTGTCTGGATTTTGTAGTAAAATATTCAGACGGCTGTTAGAAATAGCGGTTAAAGACTCCGTCTTTATGTTTAATAATAAATATTGTAAACAAATTGATGGAGTAGCAATGGGGTCTCCTTTAGGTCCTGCACTGGCTAATGCTTTTTTGAGTTTTCATGAAATAAATTTGCTAGATAATTGCCCTTTGGCCTTTAAACCAGTCTTGTACAGGAGATATGTAGATGACACTTTTTTGTTATTCAAGGACCAATGTCATATTGAGAAATTTAGAGAGTATCGTAATGCACAACATAGTAATATACGTTTTACTGCAGAGTGTGAAGTGGACAATTCATTGTCGTTTCTTGATGTAAAAGTGAATAACCTTAATGGGTTCAATACTAATGTTTTTAGGAAACCAACTTTTACTGGTTTAGGTTTAAATTTTAATTCTTTTGTTCCTGATATTTTTAAGAAAAATGCAATTAACACTCTACTGAATAGGGCCTTTGTTTTATGTTCAAATTGGAATAACTCTGATAAAGAAATTAATTTTCTTGTGAATTTTTTTTCAAATAATTGTTATTCTTTGCATATGGTTTATACCTTTATAAGGAATTTCTTAAATAAGAAGTTTCACCCATCGTGTAGGATTACTTCAGTAGAAAGGGATCTTAAATATATTAAATTACCATTTTATGGCACTATTAGTTTTTCTGTAAGGAGTCGTTTGAGGAGACTGTTGCAGCATTGTTATCCTCAAGTAGACTTTAGATTTATTTTTGTCAACACAAATACCATAGGCTCTTATTTTAAATTTAAAGATAAAGTGCCTACACCCTTGTGCTCAAATGTCGTATATATGTATAATTGTTCCAGCTGTAATGCTGGATATATCGGGAGTTCCATTCGGAACTTTAAGATTAGGATACTTGAGCACCGGGGATTATCTTTTAGGACTGGATTACCATTGTCTAAACCAGCATTTTCGGAGATTAGGAACCATTGTTATGAGTTCAATCGTTCTCTGCTGGAATCTGATTTTAAAATTCTGGACACTTGTATGAATGGCCAGTCAGATTTAAGAGTAATGGAATCCTTATATATAAAGGAGCTGCGGCCTCTGTTAAATAGCAACCTTTCAGCTGTTCAATTGTACACAGTATAGTGCACAGTAGGTCCTGTAAATTGATTTATAGTTCATTCTGGTAGTTTAATTTTATTATAATTTTGTTTAGTTTATCATGCCTTTACCCTTTCTTACTTATTTCAAGTCTTGACATTGTACATTATTATAATCTTTTATTTAGGATATATAAAACATTTTTTGGTATTTAATTTTATTTAATATTTGAGTTTTTATAAGATTTTGGTTAGTACATTATAATTGTCGTTTATTTTGTTTGTATTTTATATACATTTTTTTGTAGATTTGTAGTCATTATATAAATATTTGTTATAGTGTTTAGTATCCATGTGTTAGGTATCAAGTATCACTTCTGATCACTTCATGTAAGTTTAATAGAATGGTTTGTTTTAGTAGTTATAAATTTCGTCTTGTAGTCTAATGGATTTTTAAATTACCTTTTATATATGTGACAGTTAATAAGTTTTATTTGTATTGATCACTTTAAGTGCGCTTAAGTGTTTTGTTTTTTAAGCATTTTCCTTTCTTTGATAGGCAATTATATTCAGTATGAGTTCTTTGTTTACTAGTTATTTGATTGTGATTTCTGTTTTTTCTTTTAGATCTGATGATGAATACGAGAAGTATTCGAAACGTTATGCATTTTAAAGTAAAGAATCTGAAACAAGATGTTCAGTATATCCCTGGTTTTCCTATTCTTCTTAAAATTAAGATTCCCGAAGGGAACTTCGATCATAAATATATATATATATATATATATATATATATATATATATATATATATATATATATACATATATTATATATATATATATATATATATATGTCGTACCTAATAGCCAGAACGCACTTCTCAGCCTACTATTCAAGGCCCGATTTGCCTAATAAGCCAAGTTTTCCTGAATTAATATATTTTCTCTAATTTTTTTCTTATGAAATGATAAAGCTACCCATTTCATTATGTATGAGGTCAATTTTTTTTTATTAGAGTTAAAATTAACGTAGATATGTGACCAAACCTAACCAACCCTACCTAACCTAACCTAACCTATCTTTATAGGTTAGGTTAGGTTAGGTAGCCGAAAAAGTTAGGTTAGGTTAGGTTAGGTAGGTTAGGTAGTCGAAAAACAATTAATTCATGAAAACTTGGCTTATTATGCAAATCGGGCCTTGCATAGTAGGCTGAGAAGTGCGTTCTGGCTACTAGGTACGACATATATATATATATATATATATATATATATAAGGCACAACTCTCCTAAACACGAGAGTGAAGTATACAACTTTAGAACACTTTCCCACCAGGAGACTCGAACCCTAGCCAGCACAGAAGCCTTCCAGCAACTGGCATAACAGGTACGCCTTAACCCTCTCCACCACCTGCTCAGACCCCTAAAAGAGATGGTAATTTCGGAGTATTTAAATACACCAAAGATCACCACCTCCCAAGAGCACTAGAGCAAGTGAGGGGTCATTTAGACGTTAATTTCATCAAGTCCCTGTTAATATGGGAAGACACAGTGTCTATGCTTAAGGCACAACTCTCCTAAACACGAGAGTGAAGTATACAACTTTAGAACACTTTCCCACCAGGAGACTCGAACCCTAGCCAGCACAGAAGCCTTCCAGCAACTGGCATAACAGGTACGCCTTAACCCTCTCCACCACCTGCTCAGATTGCTGGAAGATTTCAGTTGCTGGAAGGCTTCTGTGCTGGCTAGGGTTCGAGTCTCCTGGTGGGAAAGTGTTCTAAAGTTGTATACTTCACTCTCGTGTTTAGGAGAGTTGTGCTCTTGTATTATAGTGAAATACAAGATGTTACATTACAAAACCATATAAATGCAGTACTGGCAAAATCACACATTAAAAGAAAAAATTCTACATGGACAAATTGTGGATATCATGTACGCATGCGGCAAGTCAGGATATATTTATTCAGGGATTCTCTAAGTATGATTTTCCAATTTAAGAAAATTTATTACCACCATTTGTGGTAATGAAACTTGAACTTCAAGATGGTAATAATGAGGTGGAATGTAAAATGGTGGCTAAGAACATTAATTCCTCAGAAACCTTTGCTAGCATTAAATTTAATATCAATGTGGAAGTCTCGGAAGAAGAACAAGAAACAGGAGGAAGAGCAGGAGGACTCCCTGATATGGTTCCCGATTATGAGTCCAGAAACATAATAATCGAGAGAATGTAAAATTATAATTGTTGAGAATAGGATAAAAACGGTGAGGGACAATGTATGAATTTTCGACCCCTAATTGACTCTAGAAATAAGTTTCTGAGTGAAAGTGTATATATAATATTTCATTAACATATTTGACTTTGGTTGAATAATTACTTTATTTTTTTAATACCTTAATTAAAAATCATATAATAAAAAAAGAGAAAATTAGGAATGAATCTACTGTCAACAATTAATATTTTAATATTATTAATTTTCCAAACAGTTATAGTAGTCATTCATTCACGGAAAAAATCTACAAATACTAAAAAAATATATAAAAAGGAAAACAATGACAATTCCATCAGTCATGATCCAATACCAGAGTCCACTGAACTATCTCAACAATCCTCCTTCGATCTAACAGAAGCTTCTAAAGTACCTCAAGAATCATTAAAATCAGTCAGTAGAGTACCTCAAGAACCATTACAATCATCTTCCATCAGTTCAACAGAATCTTCCGAAAAACCCAAAGAAACATTAAAATCCTCCAACATTCAAATAATGAAGAAATGACAGCAGCTCCAACAACACCTTCATCTTCTGATCAAGATTCAATTCGATTCCTCAGAACTGCCTCAAGAAACATTACAATCTGAGGAATCTGAACGGACTCAAAAAACATTACAAACTGAGGCCTTTGAACTGCCTCAAGAAACATTACAAACTGAGGTGTCTGAACTGCCTCAAAAAACATTAACTACTGAGGCGTCTGAACTGCCTCAAGAAACATTACAAACTGAGACCTCTGAACTGCCTCAAGGAACATTACGAACTGAGATCTCTGAACTGCCTCAAGAAACAATAAAAACTGAGGCCTCTGAACTGCCTCAAGAAACATTACGAACTGAGACCTCTGGACTGCCTCAAGAAACATTAAAAACTGGGGCCTCTGAACTGCCGCATGAAACATTACAAACTGAGGCCTCTGAACTGCCTCAAGAAACATTAAAAACTGGGGCCTCTGAACTGCCTCAAGAAACATTACAAACTGAGGCCTGTGAACTACCTCAAGAAACATTAAAAAGTGAAGCCTCTGAACTGCCTCAAGAAACATTAACAAAAGGCCTCTGAACTGACTCAAAAAACATTACAAATCGAGGCCTCTGAACTGCCTCAAGAAACATTGCAAACTGAGGCCTCTGAACTGTCTCAAGAAACATTACAAACCAAGACCTCTGAACTGCCTGAAAAAAACATTACAAACTGAGGCCTCTGAACTGCCTCAAGAAACATTAGAAACTGAGGTTCCTGAACTACCTCAAGAAACAATAAAAAGTGAGGCTTCTGAACTGCCTCAAGAAACATTACAAATTGAGGCCTCTGAAATGCTTCAAGAAACATTGCAAACTGAGGCCTCTGAAATGCCTCAAGAAACATTGCAAACTGAGGCCTCTGAACTGCCTCAAGAAACATTACAAACTGAGGCCTCTGAACTGCCTTAAGAAACATTACAAACTGAGACCTCTGAACTGCCTCAAGAAACAATAAAAACTGAGGCCTCTGAACTGCCTCAAGAAACATTAACAACTGAGGCCTCTGAACTGTCTCAAGAAACATTACAAATCGAGGCCTCTGAACTGCCTCAAGAAACATTACGAACTGAGGCCTCTGAACTGCCTCAAGAAACATTACAAACTGAGGCCTCTGAACTGCCTTAAGAAACAATACAAACTGAGACCTCTGAACTGCCTCAAGAAATATTAACAACTGAGGCCTCTGAACTGTCTCAAGAAACATTACAAATCGAGGCCTCTGAACTGCCTCAAGAAACATTGCAAACTGAGGCCTCTGAACTGCCTCAAGAAACATTAAAAACTGAGGCCTCTGAACTGCCTGAAAAAAACATTACACACTGAGGTTTCTGAACTGCCTCAAGGAACATTACAAACTGAGGCCTCTGAACTGCCTCAAGAAACATTAGAAACTGAGGTGCCTGAACTGTCTCAAGAAACATTAACTACTGATGCCTCTGAACTGCTTCAAGAAACAATAAAAACTGAGGCCTCTGAACTGCCTCAAGAAACATTACAAACTGAGTCCTCTGAACTGCCTCAAGAAACATTACGAACTGAGACCTCTGAACTGCCTCAAGAAACATTAAAAACTGGGGCCTCTGAACTGCCTCAAGAAACATTAGAATCTGAGATTCCTGAACTGCCTCAAGAAACAATAAAAGGTGAGGCCTCTGAACTGTCTCAAGAAACATTAACAACTGAGGCCTCTTAACTGCCTCAAGAAACATTGCAAACTGAGGCCTCTGAACTGCCTCAAGAAACATTACAAACTGAGGCCTCTGAACTGCCTCAAGAAACATTACAACTTTGACCTCTGAACTGCCTCAAGAAATATTAACAACCGAGGCCTCTGAACTGCCTCAAGAAACAATAAAAACTGAGGCCTCTGAACTGCCTCAAGAAACATTAACTACTGAGAACTCTGAACTGCCTCAAGAAACAATAAAAACTGAGACCTCTGAACTGCCTCAAGAAACATTAACAACCGAGGCCTCTGAACTGCTGCAAGAAACATTACAAACTGATACTTCTGAACTGCCTCAAGAAACATTAACAACTGAGGCCTCTGAACTGCCTCAAGAAACATTACAAACTGAGGCCTCTGATCTGCCTCAAGAAACATTACAAACTGAGACCTCTGAAGAAACATTAACAACCGAGGCCTCTGAACTGCCTCAAGAAACAATAAAAACTGAGGCCTCTGAACTGCTTCAAGAAACATTAACTACTGAGGCCTCTGAACTGCCTCAAGAAACAATAAAAACTGAGGCCCTCTGAACTGCCTCAAGAAACATTACAAACCGAGGCCTATGAACTGCCTAAAGAAACATTAAAAACTGAGGTTTCTGAACTATCTCAAGAAACACTACAAAGTAAGGATTCTGAACTGCCTCATGAAACATTACAATCTATCATTAGTCAAAAGTTACAATCATTCTTCAATCAAACAGAATCATATGAATTATCTCAAGAAATGTTACAATCTGTCATCAATCAAACAATGCAGTCTGTCATCAGTCAAACAGAATCCTCCTCTGAAGTATCCCCAGAAACTTTTCAGTCCATCATCACCCAAACAGTACAATCTTCCACCAGGAAATCCATTTTGGAATCATTATTTTCCCGATTTATCGAGGATATAAAAACTTATGAAGGTTTCGTTGTTATTCCTAAACCACCATTTTTGTATAATCCTAAGAATAGACTCGAAATTGAGAATAAAGTAATAAAACCTTTTAATGACTTCCTTTCTAATTATAATCAAGCCCACCGATATTTGTATAACAAAGCGTCTTTTACATAAATAAAGTATGGCAAAATTCTGTTTACATTAAGGGGTATTATTCCAAAAACCCAATTGTTTTAATATTTCCATGGAATATTCCTGATTTCAAACCTGATGTTTATACTGATTCAAATGAAATAGAAGATGTCCAATTAAAGAACCATATAGAAGCAGTACGTACAAAATCACAAAATGGAACGAAACCAATTTACATGAACAGACTGTGGATATCATGTTCCCATGCGGCTATTCAGGATATATTTGTTCAAGGATTTTACAAATATGATTTCCCAACGGAAGAAGAATCCAATTCATTACCGCCATTTGTGGTAATGAAACTTGAAGTTCAAGAAGGTAATAATGAGGTAGAATGCCAAATAGAGGCTAAGAACGTTAATTCATTAGATACATTTACTAGCATTAAATTTAACATTAATGTGGAGGTCGAGGAAGAAGAAGAAACAGTTTCCTCTGAAGTACCTCTTGAAACATTACAAACAGATTCTTCAGAAATACCGCAAGAAACATTACATTCCCCCATCAATCAAACAGGTTTCTTTAACTGATGAATCCATCATCAGTCAATCACTCATCAATCAAGCAGAGCTCTATGAAGAACTTGAAGTACCACAAGAAATATCCCAATCCATCATCGATCAAACATTGCAGTTAGTCATCAGTCAAATAGAGTCCTCTAAAGTACCTCAAGAGGTACTACAATCCATAATCCAGCAAACATTACAATCCGTCATCAAGCAATCCATTTTAAAATTATTATTCACCTCATTTATTGAAGATATAAATACTTATAAAGGTCTCTTCATTGTTCCCGAACCACCATTTTCGTATAATCCTAAATATATCGCCGAAACTGACAAGACATTAATACAACCCTTAAATGACTTTCTTTCAAATTATAATCAAGCTCACTTATATTTTCATAAAAAAACATTCATTTTACATAAATAAAGTTAGGACAATTTTTAATTCTGATATGGGATATTATACAAAAAATCCAATTATTTTAATATTTCCGTGTAATATTTCTGATTTTACACCTGACATTTATACAGATCTAAGTGAAATAGAAGACAACAGAACAATTTTATAAAATTATATAAACAAGGAAAAATAATTGACATGAACAAGTTATGGATTTCATGTACCCATGCAACAAGTTATCATATATATCTTCAGGGATTTTATATGAGTCAGTTTCCGATTAAAGAGAATTCCTTGCCTCCATTTGTTATTATGGAACTTGAACTCCAAGACGGTAATAATGAGGTGGAATGTATTATGTTGGCTAAGAATATTAATTCCTCAGACACATTTGCTAGCATTAAATTTAACATTAATGTGGAAATCAGGGAAGAAGAAACGGCAAAAGAATCACACAGAGGAGGACAATTACAAGATGCAGGAGGAGAATTACAAGACGGAGGAGAAGAAGTAAGAGGAGAATTACAAGACACAGCAGGAGTAGGAGGACAATTACAAGATATTGGAGAAGGGGTAGGAGGACAACTACTAGACGGAGGAGAATTATGAGACGCAGGAGAAAGGGTAGGAGGAGAATTACAAGACGCCGTAAAAGGAAGAGGAGGAGGAGGAGAATTACAAACAAGTGAAAATGAGTCCTCTGACGTTCCTCATGTCATCAGTCAAATGGAATCCGTCGAACTACCTCATAAATTACTTCGATAATTATTACAATCCTCCATCTGTCAAGCAGATTTCTCTGAACTACCTGAGGAAACAAAGGAATATGCCCAAGAAACAAAAGAATTCGTTTGTCAAACAGATTCGTCTGAACTTCGAAAATCCAAAATGAAATCCAAACTTGTAGAATCATTATTCTCGCTATTTATCGAAGACATAAAAAGCTATAAAGGTCTCTTTATTGTTCCCAAACCACCAATTTCGTATAATCCTAAAAATACTGCCGAAACTGACAAGACAATAATTCAACCCCTTAATAAATTCCTTAGTTATTATGATAAAATCCACAAATACTTTACCAATGGTTATTCTGCATATTACGTACATAAACTATATAAAAATTCTAATATTGATAGGGGATATTATACAAAAAATCCAATTATATTAATATTTTCATGGAATTTCCATAATTTCATACCTGATATTTTTACAGATCTAAATGAAATAGAAGACGTCAAATTAAAGAACAATTTAGACGCATCACATATAAAATTACAAAAGGAAGGAAAACGATTTTACATGAAGAAATTGTTGATATCTGCAAGTCAAGATATATTTCATTGTGGATTTTATATGGATAATTTCCCAATGACAGAAAATTCACTACCCACATTTGTGGTTATGAAACTTGAACTTCAAGACGGTAATAATAAGGTGGATTGTAAAATGTTGGCAAAGAATATTAATTCCTCAGACACATTTGCTAGCATTAAATTTAACATTTATGTGGAAGTCGGAGAAGAAGAAACAACACAAGAATCACAAGGAGAAGGAGGAGGAGGAGAATCACGAACAATAGGAGGAGAAGGAGGAGGAAGAGAATCACAAACAGTAGGAGGAAGAGATTCACTAACAGTAGGAGGAGAAGAAATAGGAAGAGAATCAGAAACAGCAGGAGGAGAATGAGGAAGAGAATCGCAAGCATTAGGAACTAGCACAGTTATTACAAGCTCGTTATGGAGGAGGAGAATCCCAAACAGTAGGTGGAGAAGGAGGAGAACCCCCCACCAAAAAGATAAAAACTGGATTCAGCTATGAAGAACAAGCCAAGCAGCACGGACTATGACGAATCTCTCAATTTGAAGTATTGGGAAAGCTTTTAGGCACATTAAAAATAATCGTTTGTGGTTCGTTTTCATTAAAAAACACAAGGTCGTTTTAAAATATTAGACCTATGAAACCTCTCTTAATATCATTCTAATCACATTGTCAATTATTTTTTTATAGATGCACTCAGTCAACATTATAAGATGCAGTTGGTGCATTGGAAAAGCTTTTAGGCACATTAAAAATAATCGTTTATGGTGTGCTTTCATTAAAAAACCCAAGATCGTTATAAAATATAAGATCTATGAAACCTCTCTCAATATCATTCCAATCGCATTGTCAAATATTTTTTTATAAATGTCCACAACATTATAAGATGCAGTTGGTGTATTGGTAGAGCACTTTAAAATGGTTCGTTTTCATTAAAAAACACTAGATCGCTTTGAAAAATTAGATATATGAAACCTCTCTTGATATCATTCCAATCACATTGCCAATGATTTATTTTTATTGATGCACTCAACATTATAAGAAGCAGCTTTATGTATTGGAAAAGTTATTAGGCACCTTAAAAATAATCCTTTATGGTTCGCTTTCATTAAAAATCACAAATTCGTTATAAAATATGAGATCTATGAAGCCTTTCTTAATATCATTCCAATCATATTGTCAATGATTTTTTAAAGATGCATTCAATCAACATTATAGGATGCAGTTGGTGTGTTGGGAAAGCTTTTTAGGCACATTAAAAATAATCATTTAGGGTTCGTTTTCATTAAAAACCCAAGATCGTTTTAAATTTTGAGATCTATGAAGCCTCTCTGAATATCATTACAATCGCATTGTCAATGATTTTTTTTAGATGCACTCAATCAACATTATAAGATGCAGTTGGTGTATTGGGAGAACACCTTAAAATGGTTCGTTTTCATTACAAAAATACTAGATCGTTTTAAAATGTCTATAATCTTTTCAGTTTTCTCACTTTAATTTTCATGCTACGTTGTTCATTTGATGTAAAATTTTTTGCAATAGAATTCTCTAAAGTGATGTATGCATAGAAGGCCAAAAAAAAGCCCAGCGTGCCACCCGCAGCCAACCCGAAAATCGGATGAGCCATACCTGGGTTGAGCACCCATCAACATGCCCACTACACTGGCACTAAAATGTGTATACTTTTTAGTTTTCTCTCCTCAATTTTCGTGCTACGTCGTTTATTTTTTATCAATAGTAAGGTTTTATATGAACAAATAACTTCAATATAAATTGGCAGAAGTAATTAGACTGGTGAAGATATATGTCTTAAGAACTAATATTGGGGAAGTAGGTAATATCGATGTCAACATAGAAAATAGTAATTCTATTGATATGTCTATTTTTATTTCTTTCCAGAAAGTAGGATGGGAATCAATCCCTCTGAGAATTGTATAAGGTAGTGATCATGTCTCGAGTTAAGAACAATACCTTCTACTCTATCTGTCTGAGGGTTCTTTATCAGGTGAAATAGTCGCTATATAAACATCTCCCAAATATTGAATAAAGTTTACTTCCCTCATTTTTTGGCCCTCCCATAGGGTCATTTTAATTTTATTTACTTGGGGATATAAAAGGCCCGGGGATTTTATATACTGTGGTATATAAAACATTGCAAATGTATATAAAACTAGCGATTTGTATATAAAATTATGGAAAAATTACTAGTGGTTGACGACACGTGTTATTTTTTTTACTTTGACATTATTTGAGGAAGTAAATATATAATTAACTTTAAGATTACATGAAAAATCTTCCACATAAACAAGTTGAAGAAAATGATATCAGTAAATTTTAGATTTCAGCCTAAGGTACTCTATCATTTTGAGATTTATAGCCTAAAACCAAGTTTCATTAAAAGCTGTTTTCTCATTATATATATTTAAAAACCATTAAAATGCAGAATATATCTGGGCAAACTATACCTGATTTAATAAATATAACTAATACAAACTTCTATATTTTTCCTCCATCATCCTATTCCTCACCTTTTAATCAAGATATGACAAATATTACTGCTTGTGTGAGTATTTTAATTCAAAGATTGTATAGTGAGGCAAATGTGAAACATGCAAATTTATATATAATAGAAAATAATAATAATAATAATAAAATGTGTATACATATACACAACCAATAAGTTTATATGATGTAAATTCATATGTGGAAGCAGGTTTACTAAGAAAAAATCAGCAGTCATCTAAATTAAAAGTTCAATTTACAACAGATACCGGTGAAATAAAAGCGAATTTGACTATTTAACATTTTGTTATGTCTATGTAAATTCTTGCCCACACATTTCTCATAATGCAGTAGCAAATCAAAATGTCTTCCCTTCCTTTTTTAATTATATTAACGACAATTATGGTTGCGTTATTTTTTTTTCATCGGTATGCAACATTATTTGATTGTCAATAATGACCCAGTTTTTACAATAAACTATTACAAAAATATATCCTTCAAAATTTAAGGAATGTTTAAATGTCAAAAAGAAGAAAATTATTTAAAAGAATGTGCTTTTACTAACATGCCTTTTTCCTATGAAAGTTGGTCTTGGTGTAATAATACCCTGGACAATAATAAAGATGATTATTATTACCTCCCACTACACGACACCAAGGTTTTTTTCAAATAGTTACTAACTTCCTCAAATACTGCAGACAGATATATAAATCGCTCGTTAATCATAATGATTATGATGCAGGAAGATGTCTACTATGTCAACTACCTGGTCTCTTGCTCTTAGGTTATGGTATCGAGAAGCAAAAGAAAGGTATAGTGTCATTTTCATTTTTCACCTCTGATTTACCGTGCAACTGGGTTATTCCAACTTTGGTCTCTGCATTTTCTGAAATGGTTTCCAATCCAGGTTGGATTGCAACTACAATGCTCAAACCTAAAATACAACCTGTTTTTAATTCACCCCACGTGATTAATATCTTTAAACTTCCTGACAGTGGCTTAGTTGTAGCTTATCATTGGTCCTCAATTCTCTTTTTACTACTAGAACCCATATTAGTGATACCATCTTCTCAGCTTAAATGTAAAGTTCTGCAGGGTAATTGGGGATCCTCATCAATTAGTAAATAAAAAAAACGAACAATATTATTGATAAAGAGGCCAGTCTAAAATCTCTCGGCTCTCGTTATATTGTATATTATTACCCCAAGTCTCATCTTAATAAAAATATATTTTCTATTGCAGTGTTTTACAAAGATTCACCAAACATTAACCAACAACACGATTCCTTTCAACCCTCAGATTTCATGAAATCTCTTATCTGGGGTATTTCTCTCTTACAACTGAGTGAAGAAAAAATATAACAATGATAAGTACCTAGCAGACGGAATGCATTAGGCAGTGGAGACAGACTTTATACACAGTTTCATACGTAGATATGATAGAGTCCAATGGGCTCAGGAATCTACACACCAGTTTATTGACAGTTAAGAGGCGGGACCAAAGAACCTAAGCTTAATCCTCCACCCCAAGCACAACTGGTGAGTACACACACACACACACACATTTGATGAAAATAAAAATTTAACCAGTGTATATATATGAAACTATAATCTCAATTTGTTTTTGTTTTCTTAGTAAGTATTAAATAACAGTAATATTATTTAATTTACTAAAGCAAAAAAAGAAAGAATAAGAGTGTAGTATATATATACTATATACAGTCACCCAGGCTGCAGAGCTGGGTTAGACACGCGTGGACAATTTTACGCATTCTAGAGAATATTATTTTAACTTGGGAGTTGTTGTTATTACTATTTTTTTCTTGACTCAGTTGTAAGAAAAAATCACCAGATAAGAGATTTCTTGAAATCTGAGGGTAGAAAGGAATCCTGTTGTTGGTCAGTGTTTGGTGAATCTTCTGAAAACTTAAGTGTAGAAAGAAAAGTGTCAGCGTACCTAACCGATGGAATGCATTAGGCAATGATGATGAGGAGGCAGACTCCTTACGCAGTTTCAAATGTAGATGTGATAGAAACCAATTGGCTCAGGAATCTATACACCAGTTCATTAACAGTTGAGATGCGGGACCAAAGTGCCGAAACTCAATCCCCCCAAATACAACTAGGTGAGACACTATACACTATATTTCTTTTTTTTAGTAAATATATAGTAATAATATTATTTTATTTACTTAAACAAAACAAAAAGAGAGAATAAGAATTTTAGTTCTATATATACTGTATACAGTCAACCGGGCAGCAAAGCTAGATTAGACACATGTGGACAATTTTAGGCCTTCTAGAGAATATTAAGTTAAGAATTGTTGTCATCATTACATTTTTAACCAAGCACCTGGTTCACACAGTATGGTCTTTTTTAGCCTGATTATTAAATATTTTCTCATCCATTTAATTTAATATTTGGAAAATTCCTACCATTTTTATGGTGCTTCGAACTTCATTTGTTCTCTTTCTTCAATTTTTATACTTTTATTTGTGTTAATTGTTGTGAAAATTGCAAGAATTATTGCAAGGGAACCAGCTATGGCATGTAGTGAACCCATAACATATTTCATTTTACCATCAGTCATTCCAACTCCAACTGATTCCATATATGGTATTTTGTTATACATATTCATAATAGATGTTCTCGTAACGAACAGACATAAAATAACTAATACAATAAGTATAAAATATGTGAATATTCTATTCCGGAACATATATGTTTTTTGTATTTTTCATATAGAAACTGCAAAGTTAAATTAGACCCATGTGGTTTATTTGAGAAGTTGTACCGAAGGACTAGTGTCTTCTAGTTCCATTTAGAACAACATGACGCTTTAAATATCTGATATGGTGAAAATATCTTTTGGTTTCCTTCCAAGTAACTGATATGGTAAAAGCACCATATTATCCCCCCCTTCTCTTCCATTATGTGGAATTTGTTACAGTAGTTTCATGAATGATAGAATCAATTGTTTAAGGGAATTTCCACAAATTGATGTCAAGATGAAAGATATAAAGATTTCCAAGCAATAAAATAAGAGTCAATCGATGTGCTATGATGTTGGAATTTGAAGGTGTAATGGTTTATTAGACTGGTGGAATTTGTAACAACAAGGAACATTTTTAGTTCTTTCCAGTTTTTTATTTCCAGAGAATTTTATAAAGAAGTGATCATGTCTCGGTTCCCAATGTTGATATGATATAGCCCATTAGGCTCAGGAATCTGCACACCAGTTCATTGACTGTTGAGAGGTGGGACTAAAGAGCCAAAGCTCAATCCCCCCAAGCACAACTAGGTGAGTACAACTATGTGAGTGCACACACACACAATGGATAATAAAAAAATACATCATTATATATGAAACTATACTCAATAATTTCTTTTTTTAGTAGGTACATATTATTATTATTATTTTATATAAAAAAGAAAGAATCAGAGAGTTTAGTTTTATATATACTGTAATACAGTCAACCAGGCCGCAAAGTTTGATTAGACACGTGTGGACAATTCAAGGCATCCTAGAGAATATTAATTTAGGAGTTGCTGCTTTGACACTTTACTTTCTACACTCAAGTTTTCCAAAGATTTACCAAACATTGACAAAAAACATAATTCCTCTCAGCCTTCAGATTTCATGAAATCTTTTTTCTAATGTATTTATCTCTTATAACTGAATCAAGAAAAAAATTAATAATGATAGCAACTAATAAATTAGAACAATTTCTTGAAGTTCTCGTTCTATGTAATTGTTGGCATAACACAGCTGATTTTTTTGTCATCATAAGTTTTTAAAGAAATTTTCAAGGGGTTTATTATATGATATGATTCCCTAGGATGCCTAAAATTGTCCAAACGTGTCTAATCTAGCTCTGTGGTCTGGTTGACTGTATAAAGTATATATAAAACTAAACTCTTATTATTTCTTTTTTTGTTTTAGTAAGTAAATAAAATAATATTACTGTTATTTAATACTTACTAAAAAAAAGAAAACAAATAGGAATATAGTTTCATATATACTGGTTGAATTTTTATTTTCATCCAATATGTGTATGTGTGTATACACTCATCTAGTTGTGCTTGGGGAAGGGGACTGAGCTTAGGCTCATAGGCCCCCACCTCTTAACTATCAATGAAGTGGTGTACAGATTCCTGAGCCCATTTGGCTCAATCATATCTACATTTAAAACTGCTTATGGAGTCTGCCTCCACGTCATCACATTCCGTCTGTTAGGTACTCTGACACTTTTCTTTCTACTCTCAAGTTTTTCAAAGATTCACCAAACATTGACCAACAACAGGATTCCTTTCAACTCTGAGATTTCATGTAATTTTTTATCTGGGGTATTTCTCTCTACAACTGATACCAGAAAAAATATAATAATGACAACAACTTATAACTTCTACTCATAGGTCATACCCTCAGCTCGGGGACTAGCCTGGTGGCATCCCTCTGAACCTTTTCTAATTTAATTTTGTGTTGGATTAGATCTGAAACTGGATGGATGTGATGCGTCCACCACATCACGGCCTACATTGCATCCCATCTGTTAACTACTCTGACACTTTTCTTTCTAAACACGATCCATCCGACTTTATCTATATACCAAAGAGTAGAAAAATGGCGTCAACTAGAAAGAACTAAGAATGTAGCAAGCTGTTACAAAAGTCATCAGTCAAATAAACCACTACACCTCCACCAAATTCCAGCATTAAGAAGACTTGTAGATGTGTCAATCGAATCTCATCACTTTTGCGATGACTGTATTAAAAAAGTGTCTATTTATGTTTATTCCAACAGACTGTTAAATTTGTCTACTAATTTAGATATAATAAAAACAAATACTATAGTATATGTTATTCCGATAAATTCTTTTAATATTGATTATGAAACAGTAAAATTTAATAATATCCATAAACGCAAACAACAACCTCGTAAGGTTGTTTTACATCATGTACAATATATTTTAATTTGGTACTTACACGGATCTTATTTTCCTATTGACCCGGTAAAATTTCAGCAATTAGTGAGTGTAGCTTCTTCATTAGCATAACCATATCAATTACTAACCATATCAATTACTAGACGGGAAGAACCAGATTTTATTTTCACCACACATATTTAGGACATTTGATATAGATGTTAATCATATTGTTATACAAGACGAGGCAGGAACTACAAGACAAGAGTCATGGTATCTTCATCCAAAACAACTAAAATTATCAGGAAAAATTCTACCTGTGATGAGAAATTATTCAGAGGAATAGTTAAATAAAATGAAGAAAGTTGTCGGCATGCTCATCAATGTCTATGGAATAGGTGGTAAAGGGGAGAATTTATAATATCTTCAGTTTAGAGGAGTATTGGAAAAAGTATCGGCTATTCCTCTTACACCAACAACACAATTTCTTTCAATCCTCAGATTTCATAAAATTTCTTATCAGGGGTATTTCTCTCATATAACAGAGTAAAGAAAAAATGTAATAATGACGACAACTCCTAACTTAATATTCTCTAGGATGCCTAAAATTGGTCACACGTGTCTAATCTAGCTTTGTGGTCTGCATAACTGTATACAGTACATATAAAACAAGAACTCTTATTCTTTTCTTTACTAAGTCAATAAAACAATATTATTATTTATTAATTACTAAAAAAAAAGAAACAGAGAGTATAGTTACATTATGTTTACTAGTTGAAATTTTATTTGCATCCAATGAGTGTGTACTCACCTATTTGTGCTTGCGGGGGATTGAGCCTTGGCTCTTTGGTCTCGCCTCTCAACTGTCAATCAACTGGTGTACAGATTCCTGGGCCTACTGGGCTCTATCATATCTACATTTTAAACTGTGTAGGGAGTAAGCCTCCACCACATCTCTGCCTAATGCATTCTATTTACTAACTACTCTGACACTGAAAAAGTTCTTTCTAATGTCTCTGTGGCTCATCTAAATCTCTTATCTGGGATATTTTTCTCTTACAACTGAGTCAAGAAAAAATATAATAATGACAACAACTCATAACTTAACTAAATATTCTCTAGGATGCCTAAGATTGGCCACACGTGTCTAATCTAGCTTTGTGGCCTGCATAACTGTATACAATATATATAAAACTAAACTCTTATTCGTTCTTTTTTTATCAAGTAAATAATATAATAATATTATTATTTAATACTTACAAAAACAAAAGAAATAGAGAGTATAGTTAGATATATACTGGTTGAAATTTTATTTTCATATTATGTGTGTGTGTGTTTGTGTGGAAGTCCTTGGGGATGATTTAGCATAGGCTCTTTGGCCCCGTGCAAATTCCTGAGCCTAATGGAATCAATCATATCTACATTTGAAACTGTGTATGGAGTCTGCCTCAATCTCATCACTGCATCAAGTATTCCGTCTATTAGGTACTCTGGCACTTTTCTTTCTACACTCAAGTTTACCAAAGCCTCACCAAACATTTACCAACATAACGATTCCTTTCAACTCTCAGATTTTATAAAATCTCTTATCTGGGGTATCTATCTATCTCTCTCTCTCTCTCTCTCTCTCTCTCTCTCTCTCTCTCTTACAACTGAGTTAAGAAAAAATATAATAATGACAATAACTCATAACTTAACATTTTCTAAGATGTCTAAAATTGGCCAAATGTGTCTAGTGTAGCTTTGTGCCTTGCAAAAATGTGGGTGCTCACCTAGTTGTGCTTGGGAAGGATTGAGCTTAGGCTCTTTAGCCCAGTGCAAATTTTTGAGCCTTATTGGGCTCTATCATATCTACATTTGAAATTGAGTATGGAATCTGCTTCCACCACATCACTGCCTAATAAGTTCCATCTGTTAACTATTGATATATTTTTTCTATGCTCACTGAGGGTTGAAAGGAATCGTTTTGTTGGTCAATGTTTGGTGAGGGTTTGGAGAACTTTAGTGTAGAAAGAAAAGTGCCAGAGTACCTAACATACGGAATATTTTACGCAGTGATGAGGTGGAGGCAAACTCCACACACAGTTTCATATGTAGATATGATAGAGCCCATTAAGTTCAGGAATTTGTACGGTCCCAAAGAGCCTATGCTAAATCGTCCCCAAGCACAACCACACACACACATTATAAGAAAATAAGATTTCAACCCAAATATATGTAACTATACTCGCTATTTTTTTTTGGTAAGTATTAAATAATAATATTATTATATTATTTACTTATTTAGTTTTATATACTGTATACAGTTACGCAGGCCACAAGGCTAGATTAGACACGTGTGGTCAACTTTAGGCATCCTAGAGAACATTAAGTTATGAGTTGTTGTCATTATTACATTTTTCTTCACTCAGTTGTCAGAGAGAGAGAGATATACCCCATATAAGAGATTTCATGAATTCTAAGAGTTGAAAGGAATAGTTTTGTTGGTAAATGTTTGGTGAGGCTTTGAAAAATTTGAGTGTAGAAATAAAAGTGCCAGAGTCCCTAACAAACGGAATGCATTACACAGTGATGAGGTGGAGGCAGACTCCATACATAGTTTCAAATGTATATATTATTGAGCCCAATAGGCTCAGGAATCTGTACACCAGTTTATTGACAATTAAGAGGTATAATCAAAGAGCCGAAGATCGATCCCCCAAAACACAACGAATTGAGTACAACTATGTGAGCACACCCACACACATACAAGGTTAGTACACACACACACATTGGATAAAAATAAAATTTCAACCAGTATAGATGTAACTATACTCTCTATCTTTTATTTTGTAGGTATTAAATATTTATATTATAATATTTACTAAATAAAAAAAAGAAAGCTTAGACGTTTAGTTTTATATATACTGTTTACAGTTATGCAGGCCAAAATACAAGATTAGACACGTGAGGCCAATTTTAGGCATCCTAGAGAATATTAAGTTTATGAGTTGTTGTCATTATTACATTTTTCTTGACTCAGTTGTAAGAGAGAGAGAGAGATACCCCAAATAAGAGATTTCATGAAATCTAAGAGTTAAAAGGAATCGTCAGGTTGGGTAAATGTTTGGTGAGGCTTTGGAAAACTTGAGTGTAGAAAGAAAAGTGCTAGAGTACCTAACAGAGGGAATAGTTTACGTAGAGATGAGACTGAGGCAGACTCCATACACATTTTCAAATGAAGATATGATAGAGCAAATAGGCTCAGGAATCTGCACTACAGTTCATTAAAAATTAAGAGGTGGAATCAAAGAGCTGAAGCTCAATCCTTCTCAAGCACAACTAGGTGAGCTCTCTCACACACACATTGGATGAAAATAAATTTCAACCAGTATAGATGTAACTAAACTCTCTATTTCATTGTTTTTGTAAGTATTAAATAATAATATTAAATTATTTACTAAATAAAAAAAGATTAGAAGTTTAGTTTTATATATACTGTATACAGTTATGCAGGCCAAAATGCAAAACTAGGCACGTGTGGTTTAATTTTTTCTTTGTACTTTTCTAGTTCTCTATTAACCTCCTCTGTTTGATTTGCAAATGAAGTTTCTCTTTGCATATCCTTGCCTAATTTCCATTTCCATACCTCATTTTCTTCCACTAGTTAATCTTGAATCTTTACCTTGTCCGTTAATGCAGTAATATTCTGATCTTGCTGAAGAATAGTTCTTTTTAAAGCTCGTGTTACGGCCCTACTGGGACGCAACCGGGTTCTTCTCTGATGGTAGTAGAGTTTTGGGAATCCGGCCCCAAGTTAGTAGAGGCTTTCAAGGGGTGTATTCCGTTACGCAAGTTAAATTAAAGGGGGAGGGATACAAATGTTCCAGTTTTTCTGATATATTTACCACCACCATATATAAATAAATAACAGTCGCACGCGGGGATTATTACTACACTTATGTACAGTTGCGTCTTCCTCTGAAGACACTGGATGCTCAACGATGCTCACTCTGGGAAGCCCTGGTTCCTTCTTCCGTGGCCCACGATGAATCCACTATGACTATGACGAATCTACCCTGGCCACAGGCCAGCCAAATCACAGTCCCACTGGGTACTTCGTCGTGGAGGCCTTCAACCACAATCCAGCCTGTAGCTGGCAGGTACCAATCAGCTCCACTGTATAGGCCACTCCACGACCGATACTTAGGGTGGCGAGCCCTAGCCAGGAACCTCGTGTGACTCGCTGGTCACTCTCCTCATACAGCACCCCAGTGGGTGGTCTCTTCCACCAGCCAACCCCGGATAAGTCGATTCCCGACACTGCCACGCCTCAGGCACGTGTATTAAACTCACGGGGTGACTCACAGCTTCTTCAAAGCAGACTGGTGAAGAGACCTTGGCTGACTGATCTTGGCTTGGCTGACCTTGGGTAGACTGATCCATCTTCCAACACAGCAGTCCCAAGTCGACTCTGCAATCAGACACGTCATTAATACTGGGACGCTTCACTCACAAGCTTAGACAGACACGTCCACCTCTTCACTCCATAGATGGCGTTCACTGTCTAAGCACTACCTCACCAGAGGTCAGCAGCAGCTACGTCATGAGCTGACTAGGACAGGAATACAACACTTATTGCTGGCCTATCTTGTCACCACTAGATGGCGTCGTCCATTTGGAGGGGGTTTAGGGAGCGGACTCACAGATGGCGCTGTCGTCACTGCTCCGTGCTCCGACGCTGGACTCGGGTCCGTAACAGCTCGAAACTCACTCCAGAGAGTTCCATTTTCTTCTTCTAATTTAAATACTTTTTCTTCATACTTCCTTTGCGTATCCTCAATTATCTTTAACTGGCCAAGAAAACCCCCTTTCATTATCTTGCGATGAGAATTCTTTGAAACAATCATCTGTTAGTGTGTTTATAATCCTTGTGTTGGAAGTCATCTTTGTTATTGACAAAATTTTTGTTATTTTTATTATATTTTTATTGAAATTTATTATTTATTTTTTTCATTTTCATCTAATGTGTATGAGTGTGTGTGTGTGAGTGTGTGTGTGTGTGTGTGTGTGTGTGTGTGTGTGTGTGTGTGTGTGTGTGTGTGTGTGATTGTGTGTGTGTACTCACCTAATTGTACCCACCTAATTGTGCTTGCGGGGGTTGAGCTCTGGCTCTTTGGTCCCGCCTCTCAACCGTCAATCAACTGGTGTACAGATTCCTGAGCCTATTGGGCTCTATCATATCTACATTTAAAACTGTGTATGGAGTCAGCCTCCACCACATCACTGCCTAATGCATTCCATTTACTAACTACTCTGACACTGAAAAAGTTCTTTCTAACGTCTCTGTGGCTCATTTGGGTATTCAGCTTCCACCTGTGTCCCCTTGTTCGCGTCCCACCAGTGTTGAATAGTTCATCCTTGTTTACCCGGTCGATTCCCATGAGGATTTTGTAGGTTGTGATCATGTCCGCCCTTACTCTTCTGTCTTCCAGTGTCGTAAGGTGCATTTCCCGCAGCCTTTCCTCATAACTCATGCCTCTTAGTTCTGGGACTTGTCTAGTAGCATACCTTTGGACTTTTTCCAGCTTCGTCTTGTGCTTGACAAGGTACGGGCTCCATGCTGGGGCCGCATACTCCAGGATTGGTCTTACATATGTGGTGTACAAGATTCTGAATGATTCCTTACACAGGTTCCTGAACGCCGTTCTGATGTTAGCCAGCCTCGCATATGCCGTAGACGTTATTCGCTATGTGGGCTTCAAGAGACAGGTTTGGTGTGATATCAACTCCTAGATCTTTCTCTCTGTCTGTTTCATGAAGTACTTCATCTTCTATTCTGTATCCTGTGCCTGGCCTCCTGTTTCCACTGCCTAGTTTCATTACTTTGCATTTACTCGGGTTGAACTTCAACAGCCATTTGTTGGACCATTTATTCGGTCTATCCAGGTCATCTTGTAGCCTCCTACTATCGTCCTCTGTTTCAATCCTCCTCATAATTTTTGCATCGTCGGCAAACATTGAGAGGAACGAATCTACACCCTCTGGGAGATCATTTACATATACCAGAACCAGTATAGGTCCAAGGACTGACCCCTGCGGGACTCCACTTGTGACGTCTAGCCAATCTGAGACCTCACCCCTCACACAGACTCGTTGTCTCCTGTTGCTTAGGTACTCCTATATCCACCGGAGTACCTTCCCTCTCACTCCAGCCTGCATCTCCAACTTTTGCACTAGCCTCTTGTGTGGCACTGTATCAAAGGCTTTCTGACAATCCAAAAATATGCAGTCTGCCCACCCTTCTCTTTCTTGCCTTATTTTTGTTGCCTGGTCGTAGAATTCAAGTAACCCTGTGAGGCAGGACCTGCCATCCCTGAACCCATGTTGATGCTGTGTTACAAAGTTCCTTCGCTCCTGTTACGACCCTGGGTTCTCCAGTGGAAATCAGAGGTCAAAATTGAGCTATTAAAGTTTCTAGAAGTACAGTTGAGTGCATCTCGAACGGCAATTGTTTGTATCTTCCCTGCCAGACGTAAGACTATTATTGTTTCTCAAAGAGCATTTAAAGACTGAGCTGGGGGTTGATTATTAAATAATAACATAGGCACCAACTTTGCTTACTAATACTTTCTAATCATTCATAAAGTAACAATACGTTGCATAGGGGAAGATCTTTAATGTGCTTAGCTGCACGATCAATTAGGCTCCTTCCGGCACCACGACATGAGGGAGGCCAGCTGGTCGCTAGGAGCTCTCTCTTCTCTGGCTGGTGTTCGTGCGGACAAGACTTACTCTGTGGCTGCACCCCTACTCTTCTCCCTTCTCCCCTTACCTATTTCCCTTACTTTAAGTTCCTGTACCCTAAAGTTAAGTATTGTATGATTTCTAAATGTACCTACTCTGGTAGTAATATTGGTGAGACCTGGGGATAGTATTTGCCAGTGTTTTGGGTACCCCTAAGTAATGTGTTTTGTATTAGGGTCCCACGCGGTTTCACTACCCTAAGCTGCATCCAGCTTCAGTGCTTATCCAGTAGTACTTTACCCTAGCTTGTTATTAGTGTAAACCTTGTATCCTGCCTAAGTGGACCAAGGCTTTTAACGTAAGATAGTGTGGTAAAGTTATTATTATTATTGTTATTGGTGTGAGTATATATGGGGGGGTTGTTAAGGGGTTAATAAATAAGTACATGAATTACAGAGTATCCCTTCTTCCTATGTGGGAGCGCATTGATCAACCCTTAGACTAACATATATGGTCTAGTAGCAAGTTATTACTACTGTGGATAGTTTATTTTGGGGGCCGGGCCTTTTAGCTCTCCCATCTTTGATACTCTTGTCTTCTAACTACCCTTACCCCTTAATAGTACCAGTACCCTATAGAAGCCCAACACACATATTATTTATAACAAGTGGTTGGCCAGTCCGGGAGGAACATTATAAGTGTATAAAATTAGATTCTTGAGTGCCAAAATTAAAATTTTTTGTTTTCCGCAGAACGGTTGTGTGCTAGCCTAGGGTCCAGCTCATCTAGCAAAGGACATTCTTGCACTGACTGGACACCCAGCTGGATCCCTTCACGATTAAGGTTAGTGTTGCCTTGTGTTAGGGGCCGTGCAAATTTTTGGTTTTTTTCCAATTTTTATTTTTTAATTTTTTCTTTGGCTGGGAGCTAAAATTGTTAGTGATGGCATCTGAAATGCAGAGACTGGCAATGGAGCCTTCAGCAGTAGAGATAAAGAAACTTACAAAGTCTAATTTAGTATTGTTAGGCAAGGAATTAGGCCTAGAATTAAATGACACGGATAAAAAGTGGACTTTGGTGAATGAAATATTACAACATTGTATTGATGAAGAACTATTGGCAAGTGATACACCTTTATGCCAGCCTAGCCAAGCAGAAAGTGCAACTCATAGGGATAGAGAATTAGCTCTAGAGTTAGCAAGAATAAAATTAGAGGAGCAAAGACTCAAAACCGAGGAGGCTAGAATTAGAGCGAATGCCACTGGACCTCCACCTGGCGGGGATTCAAACCCCAGGCATTATGAGAAAAAGCATAATTTGCCTGAATTTTCCGAGTCGGACCCTGAAAGGTTTTTCAACCATTTTCAGAGATTGGCCATGTCCATGAACTGGCCAAAGGAAGAGTGGGTGAAAATCCTACAGGGAAGACTTAGGGGTAAAGCACAAGATATTTTTATAAACATGCCTGACGACGAGTGTTTCGAATATGATAAAGTCAGGGAATGTATTTTGCGGGCATATGAAATTACTCCTGAAGCTCACCGCCAAGTTTATCGCAACCTTAGGCCTACTCACAACCAACCGCTCACTGAATTTGTTAGTGATCAAATTAGATTGTTTGATAGATGGATTCGCTCGGCGAAAGCCGAAACATACGAGGCTCTCAGGAACTTAATTTTAATGGAGCATTTTATAGATATTATGCCAGAGAATGTTTCAAATTACATTAGAGGAAGGGTAGAGGTAAATTCTAAAATAGGGGATTTGGCCAAGTTGGCAGAAAACTACCAATTGGCGGGCAAAAGGCCCAATAAAAATAATTATACCCCACAGAGTAGCAAAACTTATACCCACAGCCAGTCCAGACCAGCTCATTCTAACCCTTTACCTAATGCACCTTCTGTTTCAGACATAACTAACCCTGTTAAAGTGTCTAGCCCCACGGCACCTAAGGGTGAACCGAAGGGTAATTCTGTTAGTAATGTCTCTTCTCCCCGACGTTTTTGTGGTCTCTGTAATCGTCCAAACCACACTATTAGCCGTTGTTGGCAACTGTACCCGGAAAAAAGACCCAATGCTCTAGTTGTGACACAGGGCTTGAGGCCTTCGGAAGGGTTAGGGAGTAAGACCTCCAACCCACAGTGGTTGGACTTGCTTACCCCATTCTTATCGAAAGGGAGACTACTTTTGTCTGAGGGTTCTTCCTGGAAGGACGTGGTGATCTTCCGAGACACCGTTGCCATCCAGACTTTAATTTTAGAGAGTGCATTGCAAGGTGCCAACACTCTCGACACTGGAGAGGTGGTACTGGTCGAGGGTGTCACTAGTGATACTCGAGCAGTACCCCTCCATAAGGTTACCCTGGAATCTGATTTCCACAAGGGTGTTTGTACAGTTGGAGTCACTTCATACCTACCTTTCCCTAATGTTGATGTAATAGTTGGTAATGATTTAGCAGGCGATAAGGTAGGGGACTCCAGACTGCCTATTATGTTGCCTACCCCTAAGGTTTGCCTGGATCCACCCGCCGCAGAGGATAATGTTGTGTACCCTGCTTGCGCGGTGACCAGGTCTATGGGACTTAAATGTAAGGGCAGCCCTGTGCTTGCCAAGGTGGTAAATCCCGAGGTCACGAGGAGCTTTCCGAGTGGTGAAAACCAAGTGGACCTCGCGGACACATTCATAGCCCGACTCGATGACGTGGCCGAGGACATTGTGGAGAGCCTGCCACCGCCATCTACCGAGAGTAGTGGGGAGGTGGAGGAGAACACTGTTGAGCCTCGGCCAATGGCATCTGACCAAGGCCTAGATGCCTCCTGTAGTGAGTTACAGAAAGCTGACCCCACTCTTGCAGATTGTCATGAAACAGCCGTCTCTATGGAGGAAATTGTAGACGCAGCAACTGGGTACTACTACAATGATCAGATTTTGATGAGAAAATGGAGACCACAGAGTGCTCCCTTGTCAAATGAGTGGGAGGTAGTCCACCAGGTTATGTTGCCGACCTGCTATAGAGAAAGAGTTTTGGCAGCTGCTCATGATGATCCTATGGGGGGACATCAAGGTATAAATATTACGTATCACAAAATTTTAAAGTATTTTTTCTGGCCCAAGCTGAAAAGCGATGTGGCAAAATTTTGTAATGCGTGTATTGTTTGTCAACTGGTTGGGAAACCAAACCAGACTCAACCTAAAGCTCCTCTAAGGCCTATTGTCGTGCCAGAGGAACCATTTTCTCATGTGGTAATGGACTGTGTTGGACCATTACCTAGAACTAAGTCTGGTAATATTTACCTAATCACGATGATGTGTATCACTACTCGTTACCCAGAGGCTTTTGCTGTAAGGAACATCCGAGCAAAAACTGTTGTTGCTCGTATGTTGCAATTTTTTTCCACTTTTGGACTGCCTCGGGTCGTGCAAACTGACAATGGTACTAATTTTAAGTCTGATGTTTTCGAGCAATTTTGTAAGGAACATGGAATAACTCATAAGGTTTCCAGCCCATACCATCCACAGAGTCAGGGGGTAATTGAACGTTTCCATCTAACTCTGAAGCAGATGTTGAAGAAATCGTGCGAGAGTTCCCACACCTTCTGGGATGAGAATTTACCGTATGTTTTGTTTGCGGCTAGAGAGGGATTACAAAGTTCACTGGGCTGTTCTCCTTTTGAGTTAGTCTTTGGCCATAAAGTTCGTGGACCCTTGCAAATGTTACAGGAGAATCTGTTAGGGAACGTAACGTTAACCGAAGGTTCGGCTTTCTTTGTGCAACACCACCAGAGACTCAAGGACTGCAAGGCGGCTGCATTTAAGTATTTTGGCAAGGCCCAAGAAAAGATGAAAGAACGTAACGATGCTAAATCTAAGTTACGGGTATTTCAGCCTGGCGACCCTGTCCTGGTATTAAAGCCTCGACTAGGGAACACTATGTCCCACAAGTACGAAGGCCCCTACATTGTGACAGAAAAGACTGGGGACCTCACGTACAAAGTGAGGCACTCTGACAAACGTAACCAGGTAATGCTCATACATGTAAATCGACTGAAGAGGTTCCAGGGCCCCAGGCCCATTGCACTAACCAATGTTTCCATTTCCAGTGAGAGAGGGGATGATTGTTCTGGGGACCCAACTAATCTCATTTTCAATAATTCTAGTTCTGTGAATGCTGTGGAGGGACTGTCCCATTTGCAGATGGCCCAACGTGAAGAGGTGCAGTCGTTGGTTGATGAATTCTCCAGTCTGTTCGGGGAGGTCCCGGCCCAGACTGATGCCATTTGCCATGATGTCGAGCTGACGGACTACACTCCCATTCGCCTTCAACCCTATCGGATGAGTCCAGAAAAGAAGGCCATCGTACGGAAGGAGGTCGACTTCTTGCTCCAGCACGGCCTCATCCGGCTGAGCCAGGGCTCTTGGTGCTCGCCCTGCCTTTTGGTCCCCAAACCAGACGGCTCCTGGCGATTATGCACCGACTATCGGCAGCTCAACAAGGTGACCATTGTGGATACCTATCCGCTGCCCCTCCTCGAGGACTGCATCGACGAGTTGGGAAATGCCAAGTACGTTTCGAAATTCGACCTCTCGAGGGGGTATTATCAAATCCCACTCACTGAACGTGCTAAACAGCTAACGGCGTTTGTGACACCCGAGGGTGTTTTTGAGTATCAAGTGTTACCGTTCGGCTTGCGTAATGCCCCTGCCACGTTCCAGAGACTCATGAACTCTCTACTCGCTAAGGTGCCAAATTGTCGGGCGTATTTAGATGATATCGTGCTGTTTGACAGTAATTGGGCTGACCACATAGCTAGGTTACGCCAGTTGTTCGCCTTCTTGAAAAGGGCAAATCTTACCTTAAATGCTAAAAAGTGTCATTTTGGCCAAGGCACAGTGACGTACCTCGGTTATGAAGTGGGCCAAGGAAAAGTGTTACCTAGGCAAGATAAAATCAGTGCCATTCTGGAGTATCCAGTACTAAAGTCTAAAAAGGACGTTCAAAGATTTATCGGTATGTGTGCGTACTATCGACGTTTTTGTCAGAACTTTTCCAGTGTTGCCACTCCTCTCACAGACTTGTTGCGGAAAGCCATTAAATTTAAGTGGTCATCAGACTGTGCAGAGGCATTTAAAAATTTGAAATTGATCTTAGCTTCCGCCCCAGTGCTTGCTAGTCCAAGGTTCGACCGACCGTTTAAAATTCATGTTGACGCGTCTGACTCGGGTGCTGGTGCAGTGTTGTTGCAAACTGGGGATGATCAGGTGGAACACCCAGTATATTATTACTCTGTGAAATTCGACAAGGCGCAACGCAATTATTCAGTGCTAGAAAAAGAGGCGTTGGCGCTAGTGTTAACATGTAAAAAGTTCGAAGTTTACCTCACAGGTAATATAGTGGAAATGTACACAGACCATAACCCACTAGTCTTCCTGACTCAGATGAAGGGTAAGAATAAACGCATCCTCACGTGGGCGTTGTACCTAAAGGACTTCAATCTTTCCATTACCCACCTACCGGGCAGACTCAACGTGATAGCCGACGCTCTGTCCCGGTTGCCTGAATAACATTCATCTGAGCCACAGAAAGCCATTTACCAACTGTCATGCTTTAGTTAATTTTTTTTTAGGTTCTCCTGTGACATTAAATATTCCGTGTCCAATTTATTTACTTCCCTGTTCTTTTATTTTTTTGTGTATGTTTTTTTTTTCTTTCAGAGAACTCCTTTGTATTTTTTTTTTTGCAGAGAAATTGGTTTTGATTGATTTTTTGTTTTTGTCATATGTTTTTTCTTTTTATTCTCTGAATACTCTTATAAAAAATATGACTACTATTCTAGTAGTCACATTTTTTTTCTCTGAAGGGGGGAGGAGTGTTACGACCCTGGGTTCTCCAGTGGAAACCAGAGGTCAAAATTGAGCTATTAAACTTTCTAGTAGTACAGTTGAGTGCATCTCGAACGGCAATTGTTTGTATCTTCCCTGCCAGACGTAAGACTATTATTGTTTCTCAAAGAGCATTTAAAGACTGAGCTGGGGGTTGATTATTAAATAATAACATAGGCACCAACTTTGCTTACTAATACTTTCTAATCATTCATAAAGTAACAATACGTTGCATAGGGGAAGATCTTTAATGTGCTTAGCTGCACGATCAATTAGGCTCCTTCCGGCACCACGACATGAGGGAGGCCAGCTGGTCGCTAGGAGCTCTCTCTTCTCTGGCTGGTGTTCGTGCGGACGAGACTTACTCTGTGGCTGCACCCCTACTCTTCTCCCTTCTCCCCTTTCCTATTTCCCTTACTTTAAGTTCCTGTACCCTAAAGTTAAGTATTGTATGATTTCTAAATGTACCTACTCTGGTAGTAATATTGGTGAGACCTGGGGATAGTATTTGCCAGTGTTTTGGGTACCCCTAAGTAATGTGTTTTGTATTAGGGTCCCACGCGGTTTCACTACCCTAAGCTGCATCCAGCTTCAGTGCTTATCCAGTAGTACTTTACCCTAGCTTGTTATTAGTGTAAACCTTGTATCCTGCCTAAGTGGACCAAGGCTTTTAACGTAAGATAGTGTGGTAAAGTTATTATTATTATTGTTATTGGTGTGAGTATATATGGGGGGGTTGTTAAGGGGTTAATAAATAAGTACATGAATTACAGAGTATCCCTTCTTCCTATGTGGGAGCGCATTGATCAACCCTTAGACTAACATATATGGTCTAGTAGCAAGTTATTACTACTGTGGATAGTTTATTTTGGGGGCCGGGCCTTTTAGCTCTCCCATCTTTGATACTCTTGTCTTCTAACTACCCTTACCCCTTAATAGTACCAGTACCCCATAGAAGCCCAACACACATATTATTTATAACAGCTCCAGATGCTCCACTAGTTTTTTTCGCACAATCTTCTCCATCAGCTTGCATGGTATGCAGGTTAGGGACACTGGCCTGTAGTTCAGTGCCTCCTGTCTATCCCCTTTCTTGTATATCGGGACTACGTTAGCTGCTTTCCAAATATCTAGCAGTTCCCCTGTTGCCAGTGATTTGTTATACACTATGGAGAGTGGTAGGCAGAGTTCTCTTGCTCCTTCCTTTAGAACCCAAGGGGAGATTCCATCTGGGCCTAAAGCCTTCGTCACGTCCAACTCTAGTAAACACTTCCTTACTTCCCCACTGGTAATCTCAAACTCTTCCAGTGGTTCCTGGTTAGCTATTCCCTCACTGACCTCTGGAATTTCTCCTTGCTCTAAGGTGAAGACCTCCTGGAATTTCTTATTCAATTCCTCACACACTTCCTTGTCATTTGTAGTGAATCCTTCCGCCCCTATCCTTAATCTCATAACCTGTTCCTTTACTGTTATTTTTCTCCTAATGTGGCTATGCAACAATTTAGGCTGAGTCTTTGCCTTGCTTGCAATGTCATTTTCGTATTGTCTTTCTGCCTCTCTTCTCATCCTGACATATTCATTCCTGGCATTCTGGTATCTTTCTCTGCTCTCCAGTGTCCTGTTATTCCTATAGTTTCTCCATGCCCTTTTACTTTGATGCTTAGCTAGCCTACATCTCTGATTAAACCATGGGTTTCTCATCTTCATTTCTCTGTTTTCCTTTTGGACTTGGACAAACTTGTTTGCTGCGTCCTTGCACTTCTGCGTGATGTAATCCATCATATCTTGGGCCATCTTTCCCCTGAGCTCTGTTTCCCATGCTATATCTGTTAGGAATTTTCTTATCCCCTCATATTTTCCTGGCCTTTCCGGTGTGTGTGTGTGTGTGTGTGTGTGTGTGTGTGTGTGTGTGTGTGTGTGTGTGTGTGTGTGTGTGTGTGTGTGTGTGTGTGTGTGTGTGTGTGTGTTTGTGTGTGTGTGTGTGATTGTGTGTGTGTGTGTGTGTGTGTGTGTGTGTGTGTGTGTGTGTGTGTGTGTGTGTGTGTGTGTGTGTGTGTGTGTGTGTGTGTGTGTGATTTTCATAGATGATCGCAATATTATAAGAAGCAGTTCGTGTCTTGGAAAAGCTATTAAGCACAATACAAATAATTATCTGTGGTTCGTTATCAATTTGAGATTTCACGAGTTTCTCTAAAAAAATATTTAAGTTATGAGTTGTTGTCATTATTATATTTTTTCTTCACTCAGTTGTAGGAGTGAGAGAGAGAGAGAGAGAGATACCCCAGAGAAGAGATTTCATGAAATCTGGAGTGGAAAAGAATCGTTTTGTTGGTAAATGTTTGGTGAGGCTTTGGAAAACTTTAGTGTAGAAAGAAAAGTGCCAGAGTACCTAACAAAGGGAATAGTTTACGTAGAGATGAGACTGAGGCAGACTCCATACACAGTTTCAAAAGTAGATATGATTGATTCCATTAGGCTCAGGAATTTGCACCGGGCCAATGAACTTATGCTCAATCGTCACCAAGCAGAACCACACTCACACATACACACACATCTGAAAATAAAATTTCAACCAGTATATATGTAACTATATTCTCTATTTTTTTGTAAGTATTAAATAATAGTATTATTATATTATTTACTTAATAAAAAAATAAAAACCGAATAAGAATTTAGTTTTATATATACTGTATACACTTATGCAGGCCACAGAGCTAGATTAGACACGTGTGGTCAATTGTAGGCACCCAAGAGAATATTAAGTTAAGTCATGAGTTGTTGTCATTATAATATTTTTTCTTCACTCAGTTGTAGGAGAGAGAGAGAGAGAGAGAGAGAGAGATACCCCTGATAAGAGATTTCATGAAATTTGAGAGTTGAAAAGAATCGTTTTGTTGCTAAGTGTTTGGTGAGGCTTTGGAAAACTTGAGTGTAGAAAGAAAAGTGTCAGCGTTCCTAACAAACGGAATGCATTACACAGTCATGAGGTGGAGGCAGACTCCATACACAGTTTCAAATGTAGATATGATAGAGCCCAATAGGGTCAGGAATCTGTACACCAGTTCATTGACAATTAAGAGGTATAATCAAAGAGCCGAAGATCGATCTCCTAGAACACTAATAAATGAGTACAACAACGTGAGCACACACAAACACACACACACACATTGGATTAAAATAAAATTTCAACCAGTATAGATGTAACTATACTCTCTATTTATTTTTTTGTTAGTATTAAATAATAATATTATTATATTATTTACTTAATAAAAAAACAAAGATTAGATGTTTAGTTTTATATATACTGTATACAGTTATGCATGCCAAAAACCAAGATTAGACACATGTGGCCAATTTTAGGCATCCTAAAGAATATTAAGTTGTTGTCATTATTTTATTTTTCTTGACTGTTGTAAGAGAGAGATACCCCAGATAAGAGATTTCATGAAATTTGAGAGTTGAAAGCAATCGTTTTGTTTTAACATTATTTTGCTTTACCTCTGTTAATATTGCTCCAATCGTGTTTTTAATGATTTTCATAAATGATTGCAACATTATAAGAAAAAGTTGGGGTCTTGCAAAAGCTGTTAAGCACATTAAAAATAGTATTCTATGGTTGGCATTATTTTTGGATTTCATGAGTTTCTCTAAAAGAATATAGGCAGTCGTAGGCCTGGCCCGGCAGGCGATTCCCAGCGCAACCTACAGTGAGTGGGCCTGGCATTTCCTGTGAGAGCTCACCTACAATAAAAGGTGTATAATCTTTTCAGTTTTCTCACTTTATAATTTTCGTGCTACGTCATTCATTTTGATGTCAAATTTTTCACAATAGAATTCTAGAAAGGGATGTATGCATAGAAGGGTCAAAAAAGCTAGAGACACAATTGTTAATGTTACATACACATGTTCATACTTATATACATATATATATATATATATATATATATATATATATATATATATATATATATATATATATATATATATGTATATATATATATATATATATATATATATATATATATATATATATATATATATATATATATATATATGGGTCCCTTCACTTGCACCAGAGGCAGTACCCCTTCTAGGGAATATATATATATATATATATATATATATATATATATATGAGTGTGTATATATATAAATATATATTCCCTAGAAGGGGTACCGCCTCTGGTACAAGTGTAGGGACCCATAGCCTCGGAGAAGAAAATAAAGATTACTCAGAGAAGACCTTGTGGATCCTCACTGAACACTTTGATATTTTCTTCTCCTACCACCCCAATTCTTTTGGTATGTGTGTATATATATCTGACTTTATTTGAAAATGTCGTTACACATAATGGGTCACAACATTATACAGTGCAGGGTACAAGGCTACTTGTAACAAGTTGTATAGCTCACAAGTCACATCCCTGGAAACACAAACCGAATCTGTCTCTATTTTCCGCTTGTTACAACTTGTAATAAAGTTGTTACATCTTGGCTTAACGTGTTTATGACGTATTAGAACGTTGTTACTGTTACGTACTCCTAGCAGAATACGTATATAAATTTAAAATAAATATTATTTTATTTTATCATTGCATGTATATGTACACACATTGTGTTTTGGGTAAATTGTCGTGTGGTTTGGCAGCGTCAGTGGACAGGAGAGCGGTTGTCTCTGCACACGTCTATTACTTGATTGATACGGGAAAGCTGGACCTGTTCAGTTTGAGAGTTCCAGATGTCACTTTATTTTAGTTAGAAAATGTTTTATATACTGTAATTAAACAGGTGTCATTGTACTTATATATTTTGTAAGTAACTATTATATGTAACTTGCAGTCTTATGTGTTTTGAGAACAAGTGGTTGTTCAATTAGTTTATAATATTAAAAAGTCCTTAGTTTCCATCCCTCATCCTGGGATGAGGCAGACGGGAGGTGAGAATGTGGGTGGCGACAGAGCGAGAGTTCAGTAGCTTCGGGGAACTAGGAGGAGTAACAAGTGGGAGATAAGTCTGTTATTATTCATTTGTTGCCATAATTACTATTATATATATTGTGCCATGACTATACAATCATATTCTATAAGTTAACTTTACCATCTGTGTTTTTATATTATACTGTTTTGAATATATAGCTATCATATTGTGTATCTATTCTTCAGTCCTAAACGAAGATTGTTAATTATGTGCTCATTACCTATTAAGGGGTTATACTGGTGATTCGCTATTGAGAACAGCAGTTGTGTCGTATCCCTAGACTTATTAAAATTTGGCTGCTGTAGGATCACGAGCCGTAACGTACGATAGGTAACAAAGAGTTATGGGGGCCTGTGCCGGGAAATATTGTCCCACTTTAACTTAACTATGCTAATCTAACCTTGCCTTCCTAGGTACCAGTGTGTCAAGTGTCTGTGTGTTTCTTAAGAACTATTCCATGTGCCAAGCAAGCCTTCCTGTGTGTCAAGTAACAACGTTTCACGATTTTGAGGTAAGTCATCCTATATATTTTGTTTGTGCAGTGAGGCCAAGCGAATTTTCAGTGTGGTGACAATTTTACAGTGAAGTGTAGTGCAGTGCCATTATTTTAATTATTTTTGTGAATCAAGTGCCAAGTGTTAGTAACGATGGAGGAGAAAGTTGCAGCGTTGGTGGCTCACCCAGACTTTGAAGGGATTCAGAACCTTAAAAAGACTGAGTTAATACAAATGGCAAATCACTTGGATTTGACCGCCAGCAATAGAATGGTTAAAGCCCAAATATTGAAAGTCATTGTGACGCATTTTGTTGAGAATGGGGATTTAGAGGAAGAAATTCTAGAGGAGTTAAGAGAGGAGTCAAGTGATCAGATGACGTTAAAGCGTCTTGAGTTAGAAGCTCGCCAATTAGAGCTTGAAGCTCAAAAAGAACAGAAAATATTAGAGGCTGAAGCTCAGCAAAGGGAGCTGGAGACTAGGCGTTTAGAAATTGCGGCACAAAACCAGAGAGGTTTAATTGAGTTGCAACTTGAAGCCACAAAGAAGCAACAATTAGAGATTCAACAACAAATGGCTGACACTAACTTCAGGCTTGAATCACAGCGTATGGCAGCTGGGCATGGAAATACTAGTAATGTTTCAACAAATAGTGATAATAATCCCATCAGGATGAATAAGTATATAGAGTTGCCCAAGTTCAATGAGGAAGATCCTGAGGTTTTCTTTGCACATTTTAATAAAATTGCCATCAGTATGAACTGGCCAAGGGATCAGTGGGTAGCCATTATGCAGTCTCAATTCAAGGGGCGTAGTCAGGAGGTTTTCACATCCCTACCTGACTCTCATAGTTTTGATTATGATTTTGTAAAGAAAAGCATCTTAAATGCTTATCAACTAAATCCAGAGGCACACAGGCAAAAGTTCAGAAATCTAAGGAGGACAAGTGATCAGACAATAGCAGATTTTACTCGTCAGAAGACGAAATTTTGTAACAGATGGTTAAAGTCACTTCCAGTCACTGATTTTGATGCTTTAAAGAATCTTCTTATAATGGAAGAAGTATTGTCATGTCTCCCAGACCAGTTGTCTACTTTTATGGCAGAACAAAAGAATGTAACAGACATTGATGAGCTGTCAAAGCTCGCGGATGAGCATGAGTTGTTGACTAAGGCCCCGTTTACGGCCACTTCACCTAAGTCTAGTCGTAGAGTAAATTATAATGCTCACCGAACTCCTTATCAGAATCCATCCAGTCCTAGTACTCCAGTTACTCCCATGAGCTCTTCTCTTACAAAATCTAACCCTGCTACTGCATTGTCAGGAATGTCAAATAATAATAAGGTTATTTCTAAACCTACAGTTGGTTCTACCAGTGTGTCCACTGTAAGGTCCTGTTCCCATTGTAAGAGAAAAGGCCATGGAATTCATTCATGTTTTATATTGCACCCTGAGTTACGACCAACTGGTCTCATTTATTGCAGAGGTGTGCAAAATAAACTTACTAATAAACATGTAACTGTAAACCCCAATTGGGTGAAACAGTATTCACCATATATGTCTTCAGGTGAAGTCTTGTGTATTAATGGAAAGTGGAAGCCAGTGGTTATTCTTCGTGATACAGGTGCTTCCCAAACCATAATTTCATCCAGTATTCTTTCTGATGTTGAAAAGAGAGAGACAGGAAAGTTTGTTGTTCTTCAGAGTGTTGCAGGATGTAAAACTGTACCTCTAATAGATATTAATTTCAGATCCACCATTACACCACGTTTATGCACTGTGGGTGTTAGTACACAGTTGCCCATCCCAGGTGTGGATGTTATATTGGGTAATGATGTGGCCATAAATCATGTTGTGGGTGAGAATGATCCCCGTTTGTGTAAACAGCCAGTTGCAGACCATGTTTATTCTGCCTGTGCTGAAGTTAGTTCTATGAAGGAACCTGTTGTAGAAGATGGTTTTGTCCATTCTACCTGTGCTGATGTCAGTACTAATATAAATCCAGTTGTCAGTTCTGATGTTGTTACTCAAGCATTTGTTCCAGTAACCAGTACCCCTTCAGTGGAGAAGTGGGATGTGGTTGTTCCAGATTCCTGTGTGGCCGATTTAGTTGTTGAGAGTAAGCCTGATACTATGACTCTGCTTTATTCCAATAAATTGGGAAAGGATGTCCATGTACCATTGTCTTGCCCGCTCACTACGAACGTTGTGCCAGGAGTTGAGAGAAACTTAAAAGCCACGACTCTGTATTCCAGCCAAGTGAATGGTTTAGGACAAGATGTCGGGTTGGCAGAAGTATTCCCGCTCACTCCAAGTTTAGAATCAGTTGTCGAGAGTAAGTCCGTTGTGGAGGCCCCGCCTCACCCTAGTCAAGGTGATATAATAGGGGAGGAGGTCAAACTACCTGTTACTTGCCCGCTCGCTTCAGATTCCCTTCATTTATGTGCTTTGAGTAGAACTGACCCTAAGATTTCAGAGAGAAGCAAGGAGACAGTCTGTACTGTAGATCCAGTTTTGGAGAGTGTGGGAAAGCAGCCAGAGGATCAGCTTCTGTTGAGTAGATGGAGACCCATTGAGCCTCCCTCTTCAGTTGTCTGTGAGGATGTGACCCAGCTTGGTAGTGATATTGTTGATTGTGAGCAGACAGTACTCCAAGCAGCTCCAGAAGTCATGGGAGGAAATTTTGGTAAAATCATTAAGAGTGGTAAAGCAGCAATTGGATCTAAGTTGCGGAGTTGTGATTCTTATTCTATGTGGAGTAAGTATTTCTCATTGGGTACATTGAGTCAGAGTGTGTGTAGGATGTTGAACTCTACTTTTATTCTGCAGCCATTTTCTTGTGAAGTAATGGACTGTGGGACATCTTTGTTAAGCCTTGTGGTTGAGCAGAGAGAGTTTACTCAAGTAGGTTGTGCATCCAGTTCTGAGGAAGTGGTGAGTTATGCTAGAGCAGTGTCTCTATATTCAGATCCAGTTAATTTTGATGCACGAGTGATAAAAGTGTATGTTCCACTCAAGTGTGGGGTTGACTTTCAGAGTCATATTGTGGGTGAAGGATTAAATCATACTGGGGAGCAGATGTTTGAGGCTCCAGGTGTGCAATTCAAGTTGGGGGATAAGGTTATCCTACCTAGAGTTAATCATTGTGAAGGGTTTCAGATTGTCCTTGGGCGTTTTCCAGGTAATCTGCTGTTCATCTTCAAGATGTTAAGACCCTTAAACCTCTTGGTTGATTGGTTGTCATCAGATGTAAATCACTTGGGAAGTGATGGTGAGGATTGTAACGTTTTCGGCATGTTTTATTTAGTCTCTTGGAAGACTAGACGGTTGATGAACGTGTGTGTTGTGTTCAAGTTCACCATCAGAGGGTGTGAACTTGTTTTGAGAGTTATGATTGAGATATGGTGCCTAGGCATATGCCTGTTTTCTTTCACTGATCGTTATGACAGAGTTATGAGGCAATTGATTTCTGTGTTCCTTATGGATCATCTGAGTCAGTTCGATCAGGTAGTCTTTGCACTTATCTTGGGTTGTATTTCTTGGTTGGAAGGTCAAAGGTTTGATAAGTCGGTGTCTTGTGTTTCGGAAGGTTCTATGAATGGGAAAGTCTTATGCATAATTGTGAGGTTTAATGCTACTTTCTCTAATTTTAGTATCCATTGGGCGAGAGTATGTGTTCCACAGAGGATCAAGAGTAATGATGAGCAGATGTCTGTGTCAGAGCATACCCAGGAGAAGTTCCAACTCAACTCAACATACAGCCTGCTTCAATTAAGCAGTTCAGCTCCAGAAAAGGGGAGTAATGGAAAATCAAGGCTGTCTTGGGAAAATTCACCATGTGGAAAAGGAATCACATGGAAAAATGAAACTGATCTTGGAGAAATAGTAGAAACATATGAAAAACTAAATTGCCATGATAACTGTGTGAAAGCAGCTACCTTTATTGACAATTCTATTCATGCTACTAATGATACTGTTGTAGATAGGTGTGTGAAATATGATCTAAAACAAAGTGAAATAAATGAGATAGTACCTTGGAGAGATAAATTTGCATACTCCAGTGACACATATGTAGAACATAGTCATAAGACTGAAATTTCTGAGTTTCCTGTAAGACTATATTTGGAGTGTTTTCATTTTGGTCCAGAGATGTGTTCTTATTACTTATACATGTTTGGTGTAATCAATACCATAAATCTCAAGTGTCATACATTTTACTTTGAAAAAATGCCATATATCTTCAATCTATTGCATTTTTTTTCTTGGAGGTGGAAGTGTTACGTACTCCTAGCAGAATACGTATATAAATTTAAAATAAATATTATTTTATTTTATCATTGCATGTATATGTACACACATTGTGTTTTGGGTAAATTGTCGTGTGGTTTGGCAGCGTCAGTGGACAGGAGAGCGGTTGTCTCTGCACACGTCTATTACTTGATTGATACGGGAAAGCTGGACCTGTTCAGTTTGAGAGTTCCAGATGTCACTTTATTTTAGTTAGAAAATGTTTTATATACTGTAATTAAACAGGTGTCATTGTACTTATATATTTTGTAAGTAACTATTATATGTAACTTGCAGTCTTATGTGTTTTGAGAACAAGTGGTTGTTCAATTAGTTTATAATATTAAAAAGTCCTTAGTTTCCATCCCTCATCCTGGGATGAGGCAGACGGGAGGTGAGAATGTGGGTGGCGACAGAGCGAGAGTTCAGTAGCTTCGGGGAACTAGGAGGAGTAACAAGTGGGAGATAAGTCTGTTATTATTCATTTGTTGCCATAATTACTATTATATATATTGTGCCATGACTATACAATCATATTCTATAAGTTAACTTTACCATCTGTGTTTTTATATTATACTGTTTTGAATATATAGCTATCATATTGTGTATCTATTCTTCAGTCCTAAACGAAGATTGTTAATTATGTGCTCATTACCTATTAAGGGGTTATACTGGTGATTCGCTATTGAGAACAGCAGTTGTGTCGTATCCCTAGACTTATTAAAATTTGGCTGCTGTAGGATCACGAGCCGTAACGTACGATAGGTAACAGTTACAACTTGCTATATTGGTTGTTATAACTGGTTAGGAAGTGTTAAAACTTGTTCGAACGTTGTACCAACGTCGTAGTTTCGGTGTGTGTTTGGCGGGATGTTGTTATTGTATTACACAAATACATACACATATGAATAATCTGTTTTATATCACAAGTCATTGATTCACCAAGAGCAGTTACTTTATTCATCATAAGTTTTTAGTTATGAAAGGTTATTTCATGCTATATAAACTTTTAAAAATCAATAAACTTGAACATAAACGCATTGGAAACAATAAAAAATGTCATCTCCTTATCAAAGATCATTTCAGAAGTTACATAAATTAACAAAAAATAACATGTTACATTAGGATAAAATTATTTTAGTTCATTTATTGTATACCCCAATACTCGTCCTGTAGGCGATAGTGGAAAGGATTACAGAGGGACATAATGGGTTCAGGGGGATGATCCACATAAAATTCTTTTAGCTAAGCAAGTTACAGTCTTAATGAGCTAGTTACAAAATTCAGTACACATCGTCATATCAAAGCTTTTACTGTGATATACAGTGATTGGCCGGAATGGGGCGGAGGCGGCAATTGCGGGCTTGATGAGTGGCCGGGTGGCTGGGATGTTGCAGGTGTGTGGGGGGTCAAAGTTCCTCCTCCCTGAAGCTCCGGAAAAGTGGCTGCTTGGATGTCGAAGGCCGAAGTTGAGGTGGAGCTGAAGTGCTGGAGCTGGTGCCGGCTGCAGAAGTGGCCACGCACCACTCCTCCTGGCCTTTTATACCGTCGTTGGCCCCGCCTACTTCCGGTGGCTATTTTTATAGTGGATGAGTCATACTATAATTTTAGACATGACATCACTCTGATCAGGTGACAGTATCCTGCCTGCCAAAATATGGTAATGTTGGAAGTCATAGTGCTCTCACGTCTAAAAATAGGGTTTGACTCATCCACTAGATAGGATACTGTCACCTGATGGTCACATGATCAGAGGTACAGCCATATAATGTTTTATAACTAGATATATATATATATAAGTATGAACTTGTGTATGTAGCATTAAGAATTGTGTCTCTAGCTTTTTTTACCCTTCTATGCATACATCCCTTTCGAGAATTCTATTGTGAAAAATTTGACATCAAAGTGAATGACGTAGCACGAAAATTACCTACACCTTTTAGTGTAGGTGAGCTCTCACAGGAAATGCCAGGCCCACTCACTGTAGGTTGCACTGGGGGATCGCCTGACGGGCCAGGCCAACGACTGCCTATATTCTTTTAGAGAAACTCATGAAATCCAAAATTAATGCCATCCATAGAATTTTATTTTAAATGTGCTTAACAGCTTTTCTAAAACCCCAACTGTTTCTTATAATGTTGCGATCATCTATGAAAATCATTGAAAACACGATTGGAGCAATATTAACAGAGGTACAGCCATATAATGTTTTATAACTAGATATATATATAAATTTGAACATGTGTATGTAACACTAAGAATTGAGTCTCTAGCTTTTTTATCCCTTCTATGCATACTTCCATTTCGAGAATTCTATTGTGTGAAAAATTTGACACCAAAGTGAATGACGTAGCACGAAAATTATAAAGTGAGAAAACTGAAAAGATTATACACCTTTTAGTGTAGATGAGCTCTCACTGGAAATGCCAGGCCCACTCACTGTAGGTTGCGCTGGGAATCGCCTGCCGGGCCAGGCCTACGACTGCCTATATTCTTTTAGAGAAACTCATGAAATCCAAAAATAATGCCAACCATAGAATATTATTTTTAATGTGCTTAACAGCTTTTCCAAGACCCCAACTGTTTCTTGTAATGTTGCAATAATTTATGAAAATCATTAAAAACACGATTGGAGAAATATTAACAGAGGTAAAGCAATATAATGTTTTACAAGGTATCTTGTGTTTTTTTCTACAGAAATAAGTGAAATCTCAAAATGAAAACGAACCATTGATTATTATTGTAATGTGCTTAATAGCTCACATAGTTTTACTCACTTAGTTGTGTTTGGGGGGATCGAGCTTCGGCTCTCTGATTCCACCTCTTAATTGTCAATGAACTGGTGTGCAGATTCCAGAGCCTATTGGGCCCTATCATATCTACATTTGAAACTGTGTATGGAGTCTGCCTCCTCCTCATCACTGTGTAATGCATTCCGTTTGTTAGGTACTTGGCACTTTTCTTCCTACACTCAAGTTTTCCAAACCCTCACCAAGCATTTACCAACAAAACGATTGCTTTCAACTCTCAGATTTCATGAAATCTGAGAGTATCTCTCTCCTCCAACTGAATGAAGAAAAAATATAATAATGATAACAACTAAACTCATGACTTAACTTAATATTCTTTTGGATGCCTAAAATTGGCCACACATGTCTAATCTAGCTCTGTGGCCTGCATAACTGTATACAGTATGTATAAAACTAAACTCTTATTCGTTCTTTCTTTTTTTTATTAAGTAAATAACATAATAATACTGGTTTAATTTTTTTTTTATATGTGTGTGTGTGTGTGTGTGTGTGGTTGTGCTTGGTGACGATTGAGCATAAGCTCTTTGGCCCGGTGCAAATTCCTGAGCCCAATGTAATCAATCATTTCTAGATTTGAAACTGTGTATGGAGTCTGCCTCAGTCTCATCTCTGCGAAAACTATTCCCAATGTTAGGTACTCTGGCACTTTTCTTTCTACACTAAAGTTTTCCAAAGCCCCACCAAACATTTACCAACAAAACGATTGCTTTCAACTATCAGCATGAAATCTGAGAGTATCTCTCTCTTTCTCCTACAACTGAGTGAAGAAAAAATATAATAATGACCACAACTCATGACTTAAGTAAATATTCTCTACGATGCTTAAAAATGGCCACACGTGTCTAATCTAGCTCTGTGGCCTGCATAACTATATACAGTATATATAAAACTAAACACTTATTCGTTCTTTCTTTTTTTTATTAAATAAATAATAAATAATATTATTATTTAATACTCACAAAAAAAAATTAGAGAGTATAGTTACATATATACTGGTTGATTTTTTTTTTCATTTATAGTGTGTGTGTGTGTGTGTGTGTGTGTGTGTGTGTGTGTGTGTGTGTGTGTGTACTCACCTAGTTGTGTTTGTGTGGGTTGACCTCTGGCTCTTTGGTCCCGCCTCTCAACCGTCAATCAACAGGTGTACAGATTCCTGAGCCTATCGGGCTCTATCATATCTACACTTGAAACTGTGTATGGAGTCAGCCTCCACCACATCACTTCCTAATGCATTCCATTTGTCAACCACTCTGACACTAAAAAAGTTCTTTCTAATATCTCTGTGGCTCATTTGGGCACTCAGTTTCCACCTGTGTCCCCTTGTGCGTGTTCCCCT
>NC_091196.1:8547884-8552884 GCF_040958095.1 Procambarus clarkii
CCTTATTCATGTACCATCCACATAAATACACACACACACACACACACACACACACACACACACACACACACACACACACACACACACACACACACACACACACACACACACACACACACACACACACACACACACACACACACACACACACACGCACACACACACACACGAGTAAATGCAAAGTAATGAAACTAGGCAGTGGATATAGGAGGCCAGACACAGGATACAGAATAGGAGATGAAGTACTTAATGAAACGAGCAGAGAGAAAGATCTAGGAATTGCTATCACACCAATCCTGTCTCCTGAAGCCCACATAAAAAGAATAACGTCTGCGGCATATGCGAGGCTGGCTAACATCAGAACAGCGTTCAGGAACCTGTGTAAAGAATCATTCAGAATCTTGTACACCACATATGTAAGACCAATCCTGGAGTATGCCCGTACATGGAGCATGGAGCCCGTACCTTGTCAAGCACAAAACGAAGCTGGAAAAAGTCCAAAGGTATGCCACTAGACTAGTCCCAGAACTAAGAGGCATGAGTTACGAGGAAAGGCTGCGGAAAATGCACCTTACGACACTGGAAGACAGAAGAGTAAGGGGAGACATGATCACAACCTACAAAATCCTCAGAGGAATCGATCGGGTAAACAAGGATAAACTATTCAACACTGGTGGGACGCGAACAAGGGGGCACAGGTGGAAACTGAGTACCCACATGAGCCACAGAGACATTAGAAGGAACTTTTTCAGTGTCAGAGTAGTTAACTGATGGAATGCATTAGGCAGTGATGTGGTGGAGGCTGACTCCATACACAGTTTTAAATGTAGATATGATAGAGCCCAGTAGGCTCAGGAATCTGTACACCAGTTGATTGACAGTTGAGAGGCGGGACCAAAGAGCCAAAGCTCAACCCCCGCAAGCACAAATAGGTGAGTACACACACACACACACACACACACACACACACACACACACACACACAGCAGAGAAAGATACCAGAATGCCAGGAATGAATATGTCAGGATGAGAAGAGAGGCAGAAAGACAATACGAAAATGACATCGCAAGCAAGGCAAAGACTCAGCCTAAATTGTTGCATAGCCACATTAGGAGAAAAACAACAGTAAAGGAACAGGTTATGAGATTAAGGATAGGGGCGGAAGGATTCACTACAAATGACAAGGAAGTGTGTGAGGAATTGAATAAGAAATTCCAGGAGGTCTTCACCTTGGAACAAGGAGAAATTCCAGAGGTAAGTGAGGGAATAGCTAACCAGGAACCACTGGAAGAGTTTGAGATTACCAGTGGGGAAGTAAGGAAGTGTTTACTAGAGTTGGACGTGACGAAGGCTATAGGCCCAGATGGAATCTCCCCTTGGGTTCTAAAGGAAGGAGCAAGAGAACTGAGCCTACCACTCTCCATAGTGTATAACAAATCACTGGCAACAGGGGAACTGCCAGATATTTGGAAAGCAGCTAACGTAGTCCCGATATACAAGAAAGGGGATAGACAGGAGGCACTGAACTACAGGCCAGTGTCCCTAACCTGCATACCATGCAAGCTGATGGAGAAGATTGTGCGAAAAAAACTAGTGGAGCATCTGGAGCGAAGGAACTTTGTAACACAGCATCAACATGGGTTCAGGGATGGCAGGTCCTGCCTCACAGGGTTACTTGAATTCTACGACCAGGCAACAAAAATAAGGCAAGAAAGAGAAGGGTGGGCAGACTGCATATTTTTGGATTGTCAGAAAGCCTTTGATACAGTGCCACACAAGAGGCTAGTGCGAAAGTTGGAGATGCAGGCTGGAGTGAGAGGGAAGGTACTCCGGTGGATAGAGGAATACCTAAGCAACAGGAGACAACGAGTCTGTGTGAGGGGTGAGGTCTCAGATTGGCGAGACGTCACAAGTGGAGTCCCGCAGGGGTCAGTCCTTGGACCTATACTGTTTCTGGTATATGTAAATGATCTCCCAGAGGGTATAGATTCGTTCCTCTCAATGTTTGCCGACGATGCAAAAATTATGAGGAGGATTGAAACAGAGGATGATAGTAGGAGGCTACAAGATGACCTGGATAGACTGAGTGAATGGTCCAACAAATGGCTGTTGAAGTTCAACCCGAGTAAATGCAAAGTAATGAAACTAGGCAGTGGAAACAGGAGGCCAGGCACAGGATACAGAATAGGAGATGAAGTACTTAATGAAACAGACAGAGAGAAAGATCTAGGAGTTGATATCACACCAAACCTGTCTCCTGAAGCCCACATAAAGAGAATAACGTCTGCGGCATATGCGAGGCTGGCTAACATCAGAACGGCGTTCAGGAACCTGTGTAAGGAATCATTCAGAATCTTGTACACCACATATGTAAGACCAATCCTGGAGTATGCGGCCCCAGCATGGAGCCCGTACCTTGTCAAGCACAAGACGAAGCTGGAAAAAGTCCAAAGGTATGCTACTAGACTAGTCCCAGAACTAAGAGGCATGAGTTATGAGGAAAGGCTGCGGGAAATGCACCTCACGACACTGGAAGACAGAAGAGTAAGGGGGGACATGATCACAACCTACAAAATCCTCAGGGGAATCGACCGGGTAAACAAGGATGAACTTTTCAACACTGGTGGGACGCGAACAAGGGGACACAGGTGGAAGCTGAGTACCCAAATGAGCCACAGAGACGTTAGAAAGAACTTTTTCAGTGTCAGAGTAGTTAGCAAATGGAATGCATTAGGAAGTGATGTGGTGGAGGCTGACTCCATACACAGTTTCAAATGTAGATATGATAGAGCCCAATAGGCTCAGGAATCTGTACACCAGTTGATTGACGGTTGAGAGGCGGGACCAAAGAGCCAGAGCTCAACCCCCGCAAGCACAATTAGGTGAGTACAATTAGGTGAGTACACACACACACACACACACACACACACACACACACACACACACACACACACATGCACACATACACGTTAGATGAAAATAAAAAAAAATCAATAAAAAAATAATAATAAAACAATGATGACTGCAAACACGGGGATTATAAACACACCAACAGATGATTGTTTCAAAGAATTCTCACCTCAAGATATAATGAAAAGGGGTTTTCTTGGCCAGTTAGAGACAATTCAGGATACGCAAAAGAAGTTTGAAGAAAGAGTATTTAAATTTGAAAAAGAAAATGGAACTCTCTGGAGTGAGTTTCACACTTTAAAAAGAAGTATTCTTCAGCAAGGTCAGAATGTTACTGCATTAACGGACAAGGTAAAGATTCAAGAGCAACAAATCAAGGAACTAGTGAAAAAAAATGAGGTATGGAAACAGAAATTTGGCAACGATATGCAAAGAGAAACTACATTTGCAACTCACATAGAGGAGGTTAATAGAGAACTAAAAAAGTACATAGAAAAAATAAGAGACGTATACACAAATTGTAAAAGAGAAGGAGACAATCAAGGAAGTGAGTTTAGAGGTCAAAACCAGAAAGGACAAAAATGAAACAGAAATGAGGCAAGCATTTAGGAAAGAACTAGTAACCAACAGTGAACTAGTTCAAAACACTGCAAATAGAAGTAAATCCATAATAATTTTCGGGTGTTTAGAAAAGGGAATATCATCTAGGGTGGATAGAGTAGCAGAAGAGATGAAAATCATAGATAAAATAGTAGGTTTAGTTGAAGGTCTAAATTCAAAGGAAAATGTCAGTGGTTTTAGAAGAATAGGAGAATATGAGAAGAACAAGAACCGCCCCTTAAGGGTTACATTTAATGAAGTTAAAAACACGATGGAAGTGCTTAGAAATGCCAGGAAATTACAGTGTGATAAGTTTAGCAAACGTTGGTCAATAAGACAAGACCTCTCAAAGAAAGATAGAGAAAAGCTGAAAATGAACAGTGAAGCAAAACGTCTAAATGGGAAAAGAACTGAAGAAGAAAAGAATTCATTTTTTTATAAAGTGTCAGGGACTGGAAAGTTAGTAAAATGGTACATAAAAACAGATGAACAAAACCATTAGAGGAAGGGGGAGTAAGGAACAAAGAGATAAGGAACATGTGCCTGAAAATTGTATATGCCAACATAGATGGAGTAAGATAAAAAGTATTGGAGCTGAGATGATAAACTGATAATTGTAAATGCCTACAACCCACCAGCAAGCAATACATGGACAAAGGAGGAACTGGATTACAAATGAGAGGACTTCATGAGTGAGATTGTAGTAAAATCAGATAAAGATAAATCACGATTGTTGGTAATAGGGGACTGGAAACATTCACGCCAGCCAGTTACAAGATTTAGGGAAGGTTGTGATATAATCTAGAAGAGCCTATTAAATGTTTATTGTGTGAATACATAGACAAAGTGACATAGTAGGATGTAGGTGGCACCGACGTCATCAAACAGATAACTAATGATAACCAATGGTGTACATATGATAGATAAAAAGATGATGAGGCTCACACAAACAGTCAGTTAATCAGCCAAACTAGAGCATTCTTCATGAATCTTACCTGTCTCAACCAACGGTATAAATATAAGATGAGTTTGAGTTGTTTTTTTGCTTACTTAATTGAAAAACTTTATCATTTCCCAGGTAGTGCCTGGAAGCTACTTCAACTGGGTAGCAGTTAAGAAACTGAAAGAATTATAGTTAACATCGAGGAGAATAACTAATTATGAGAAATATTGTGGGTCATGTCAAATGGAAATGGGAATATACACCATCTGATCAAAGGGAAGTCACCAGTTCTAAGTTAACACAAAGGGGTCTACCTTGGGTCAACCCAGCGCCTCTTCACAAGAGTCAATCCATGGATAAGTCATCCCAGACTAGTAACGTTCAAATCTTTAAATAAAATGGTAAACAGTGAGATTTTAATGAGAAATATATAAAACTATGCTAGTCTATACTATTTTTTAGTAAAAACCATATATAAATATAATATATATATATATATATATATATATATATATATATATATATATATATATATATATATATATAT